>NW_027475733.1:10000-12500 GCF_051020985.1 Nomia melanderi | reverse complement strand
ATTAAAAAAGTTGTTGTCGACCGTGGGACTTAGAAAAATTTCGGGAAGTCCGATTCGCCTGCTGGAATTACCGCACGGGCTGGACACCTCGCTCCGACGAATCGGTTTTTTCCATTTTTTTTGAAAAATAAATTTTTGTAATTTTTTTTAATGTTAAAAACGTTAATAAACGTCATGTTTACGCATGGATTAAACATTGAAATAATTTTAAAACGCTTATTAAAAAAGTTGGTGTCGACCGTGGGACTTAGAAAAATTTCGGGAAGTCCGATTCGCCTGCTGGAATTACCGCACGGGCTGGACACCTCGCTCCGACGAATCGGTTTTTTCCATTTTTTCCGAAAAATAAATTTTTGTAATTTTTTTTAATGTTAAAAACGTTAATAAACGTCATGTTTACGCATGGATTAAACATTGAAATAATTTTAAAACGCTTATTAAAAAAGTTGGTGTCGACCGTGGGACTTAGAAAAATTTCGGGAAGTCCGATTCGCCTGCTGGAATTACCGCACGGGCTGGACACCTCGCTCCGACGAATCGGTTTTTTCCATTTTTTTTGAAAAATAAATTTTTGTAATTTTTTTTAATGTTAAAAACGTTAATAAACGTCATGTTTACGCATGGATTAAACATTGAAATAATTTTAAAACGCTTATTAAAAAAGTTGGTGTCGACCGTGGGACTTAGAAAAATTTCGGGAAGTCCGATTCGCCTGCTGGAATTACCGCACGGGCTGGACACCTCGCTCCGACGAATCGGTTTTTTCCATTTTTTCCGAAAAATAAATTTTTGTAATTTTTTTTAATGTCAAAAACGTTAATAAACGTCATGTTTACGCATGGATTAAACATTGAAATAATTTTAAAACGCTTATTAAAAAAGTTGTTGTCGACCGTGGGACTTAGAAAAATTTCGGGAAGTCCGATTCGCCTGCTGGAATTACCGCACGGGCTGGACACCTCGCTCCGACGAATCGGTTTTTTCCATTTTTTTTGAAAAATAAATTTTTGTAATTTTTTTTAATGTTAAAAACGTTAATAAACGTCATGTTTACGCATGGATTAAACATTGAAATAATTTTAAAACGCTTATTAAAAAAGTTGGTGTCGACCGTGGGACTTAGAAAAATTTCGGGAAGTCCGATTCGCCTGCTGGAATTACCGCACGGGCTGGACACCTCGCTCCGACGAATCGGTTTTTTCCATTTTTTTTGAAAAATAAATTTTTGTAATTTTTTTTAATGTTAAAAACGTTAATAAACGTCATGTTTACGCATGGATTAAACATTGAAATAATTTTAAAACGCTTATTAAAAAAGTTGTTGTCGACCGTGGGACTTAGAAAAATTTCGGGAAGTCCGATTCGCCTGCTGGAATTACCGCACGGGCTGGACACCTCGCTCCGACGAATCGGTTTTTTCCATTTTTTTTGAAAAATAAATTTTTGTAATTTTTTTTAATGTTAAAAACGTTAATAAACGTCATGTTTACGCATGGATTAAACATTGAAATAATTTTAAAACGCTTATTAAAAAAGTTGGTGTCGACCGTGGGACTTAGAAAAATTTCGGGAAGTCCGATTCGCCTGCTGGAATTACCGCACGGGCTGGACACCTCGCTCCGACGAATCGGTTTTTTCCATTTTTTTTGAAAAATAAATTTTTGTAATTTTTTTTAATGTTAAAAACGTTAATAAACGTCATGTTTACGCATGGATTAAACATTGAAATAATTTTAAAACGCTTATTAAAAAAGTTGGTGTCGACCGTGGGACTTAGAAAAATTTCGGGAAGTCCGATTCGCCTGCTGGAATTACCGCACGGGCTGGACACCTCGCTCCGACGAATCGGTTTTTTCCATTTTTTTTGAAAAATAAATTTTTGTAATTTTTTTTAATGTTAAAAACGTTAATAAACGTCATGTTTACGCATGGATTAAACATTGAAATAATTTTAAAACGCTTATTAAAAAAGTTGGTGTCGACCGTGGGACTTAGAAAAATTTCGGGAAGTCCGATTCGCCTGCTGGAATTACCGCACGGGCTGGACACCTCGCTCCGACGAATCGGTTTTTTCCATTTTTTTTGAAAAATAAATTTTTGTAATTTTTTTTAATGTTAAAAACGTTAATAAACGTCATGTTTACGCATGGATTAAACATTGAAATAATTTTAAAACGCTTATTAAAAAAGTTGGTGTCGACCGTGGGACTTAGAAAAATTTCGGGAAGTCCGATTCGCCTGCTGGAATTACCGCACGGGCTGGACACCTCGCTCCGACGAATCGGTTTTTTCCATTTTTTTTGAAAAATAAATTTTTGTAATTTTTTTTAATGTTAAAAACGTTAATAAACGTCATGTTTACGCATGGATTAAACATTGAAATAATTTTAAAACGCTTATTAAAAAAGTTTACTCTTGACCGTGGGGACTTAGAAAAATTCCGGCTTGCACGGATTCGACCACTCTGTTTTTCGGAGTTTCTGAGAAAAATAAATTTTTG
>NW_027475733.1:0-5000 GCF_051020985.1 Nomia melanderi | reverse complement strand
ATAGAAATACCCGTCGTAGCGTTTCTTCCGAGTCAACCCGCTCACGAAACTCTCTCTCGTCGTGGAATCCCCGCGTCGGAGAGTAAAACGCGAATTCATACTATGAAAACTTACGTCTCTCGACGATGGGACGATCCACGCGAAGAGTTGTTTACGGGCACGCGTATGGTGCGATTGCGTCGATTCGCTTTTCTGTACGGGGAGAAATAGAACGTTGAGTTGACTTATCGGGTCTTCGTTGGAATTACCGTCGCTGGCATTGTAAACTCCAGATGACCTTGTGATTCCTTCGTCGGGCACTGGTAAAGGGTGGCGATGATGCGTTCTATAATAGAAATACCCGTCGTAGCGTTTCTTCCGAGTCAACCCGCTCACGAAACTCTCTCTCGTCGTGGAATCCCCGCGTCGGAGAGTAAAACGCGAATTAATACTATGAAAACTTACGTCTCTCGACGATGGGACGATCCACGCGAAGAGTTGTTTACGTGCACGCGTATGGTGCGATTGCGTCGATTCGCTTTTCTGTACGGGGAGAAATAGAACGTTGAGTTGACTTATCGGGTCTTCGTTGGAATTACCGTCGCTGGCATTGTAAACTCCAGATGACCTTGTGATTCCTTCGTCGGGCACTGGTAAAGGGTGGCGATGATGCGTTCTATAATAGAAATACCCGTCGTAGCGTTTCTTCCGAGTCAACCCGCTCACGAAACTCTCTCTCTCGTCGTGGAATCCCCGCGTCGGAGAGTAAAACGCCGAAGGCTTACTATGAAACTTACGTCTCTCGACGATGGGACGATCCACGCGAAGAGTTGTTACGTGCACGCGTATGGTGCGATTGCGTCGATTCGCTTTTCTGTACGGGGAGTAATAGAACGTTGAGTTGACTTATCGGGTCTTCGTTGGAATTACCGTCGCTGGCATTGTAAACTCCAGATGACCTTGTGATTCCTTCGTCGGGCACTGGTAAAGGGTGGCGATGATGCGTTCTATAATAGAAATACCCGTCGTAGCGTTTCTTCCGAGTCAACCCGCTCACGAAACTCTCTCTCGTCGTGGAATCCCCGCGTCGGAGAGTAAAACGCGAATTCATAGTATGGAAACTTACGTCTCTCGACGATGGGACGATCCACGCGAAGAGTTGTTACGTGCACGCGTATGGTGCGATTGCGTCGATTCGCTTTTCTGTACGGGGAGCAATAGAACGTTGAGTTGACTTATCGGGTCTTCGTTGGAATTACCGTCGCTGGCATTGTAAACTCCAGATGACCTTGTGATTCCTTCGTCGGGCACTGGTAAAGGGTGGCGATGATGCGTTCTATAATAGAAATACCCGTCGTAGCGTTTCTTCCGAGTCAACCCGCTCACGAAACTCTCTCTCGTCGTGGAATCCCCGCGTCGGAGAGTAAAACGCGAATTCATAGTATGGAAACTTACGTCTCTCGACGATGGGACGATCCACGCGAAGAGTTGTTACGTGCACGCGTATGGTGCGATTGCGTCGATTCGCTTTTCTGTACGGGGAGCAATAGAACGTTGAGTTGACTTATCGGGTCTTCGTTGGAATTACCGTCGCTGGCATTGTAAACTCCAGATGACCTTGTGATTCCTTCGTCGGGCACTGGTAAAGGGTGGCGATGATGCGTTCTATAATAGAAATACCCGTCGTAGCGTTTCTTCCGAGTCAACCCGCTCACGAAACTCTCTCTCGTCGTGGAATCCCCGCGTCGGAGGGTAAAACGCGATATATAATAGTATATGCCAGTGGTTCGCGCGCGTCGTCTCTGAGATACGCGGTCGACAGAGTTCCGAAAACACGTGATGTGCCACGATTTCCGTGCGTCTTACATCTTTCGACGATGGGACGATCCACGCGAAGAGAACGTTCGTGCTTGCGTGAGGTGCAACAGCGTCGATTCGCTTTTCTGTACGGGGAGAAATAGAACGTTGAGTTGACTTATCGGGTCTTCGTTGGAATTACCGTCGCTGGCATTGTAAACTCCAGATGACCTTGTGATTCCTTCGTCGGGCACTGGTAAAGGGTGGCGATGATTCGTTCTATAATAGTAATACCCGTCGTAGCGTTTCGACCGATGTCACCCGCCACGAAAGTCTCTCTCGACGTGGAAACCCCGCGCCGAAGAGTAAACGCGAAGGCTTACCATACGAAAGAAAACGGTATTATACGCCTGTGGTATGTGCGTCTCGGCTCTGTGATACGCGATCGGCAGAGTTACAAAAAAACGTTGATGGGCCACGATTTCCGTGCGTCTTACATCTTTCGACGATGGGACGATCCACGCGAAGAGTAGTTACGTGCTCGCGCGAGGTGCGATAGCGTCGATTCGCTTTTCTGTACGGGGAGAAATAGAACGATGAGTTGACTTATCGGGTCTTCGTTGGAATTACCGTCGCTGGCATTGTGAACTCCAGATGACCTTGTGATTCCTTCGTCGGGCACTGGTAAAGGGTGGCGATGATTCGTTCTATAATAGAAATACCCGTCGTAGCGATTCGGCCGAGTCACCCGCCACGAAACTCTCTCTCGTCGTGGAATCCCCATGTCGGAGAGTAAAACGCGAAGGCTAACTATATATAAGAAATATATAGTATTATTTATGCCTGTGGTTCTCCGTTTGCCCTACTCTCAGATACGCGACTCGGAGAGTTACGAATAATCGTGATGGACCACGATTTCTGTACGTCTTACATCTTTCGACGATGGGACGATCCACGCGAAGAGATCATTCCTGCTTGCGTGAGGTGCGATAGCGCCGATTCGCTTTTCTGTACGGGGAGAAATAGAACGATGAGTTGACTTATCGGGTCTTCGTTGGAATTACCGTCGCTGGCATTGTAAACTCCAGATGACCTTGTGATTCCTTCGTCGGGCACTGGTAAAGGGTGGCGATGATTCGTTCTATAATAGAAATACCCGTCGTAGCGATTCGGCCGTGTCACCCGCCACGAAAATCTCTCTCGTCGTGGAATCCCCGCGTCGTAGAGTAAACGCGAAGGCTTGCTATAGAAGACTATAGTTTATACGCCTGTGGTTCACCGGTTGCCTGCTCTCCGGGGTACGCGATCGCGCAGGAGTTACGGAAGAACTTGATGGGCCACGATCTCCAAGCGGCTATATCTTTCGACGATGGGACGATTCACGCGAAGAGAACGTTCGTGCATGCGTGAGGTGCGATAGCGTTGATTCGCTTGTCTGTACGGGGAGAAATAGAACGATGAGTTGACTTATCGGGTCTTCGTTGGAATTACCGTCGCTGGCATTGTAAACTCCAGATGACCTTGTGATTCCTTCGTCGGGCACTGGTAAAGGGTGGCGATGATTCGTTCTATAATAGAAATACCCGTCGTAGCGTTTCGACCGATGTCACCCGCCACGAAATTCTCTCTCGTCGTGGAATCCCCGCGTCGGAGAGTAACCGCCGAAGGCTTGCTATAGAAGACTATAGTTTATACGCCTGTGGTTCACCGGTTGCCGGCTCTCCGGGGCACGCGATCGCGCGAAGGTTACGGAGGGACGTGAAGCGCCCGAGCAATGAAACGTCCGCAGGAGGAAACGAGCAACCGCCGAACATTGTTTCGCGACGTTTCCATAATGTATTGTCGTTTCGCTCGCATCCCGCTTCTTTCCCCTAGTTTCCTCGACGCGTAGTTTCGCAGCCTTAGTGGACGAATCATTCTCGATTCGAGGAAAGATATGCAGTGGGGCGTGCAATGAGCCCGCCAGAGACCACGATCTCCAATGCGTCTTTACATCTTTCGACGATGGGATGATCCACGCGAAGAGAACGTTCGTGCTTGCGCGAGGTGCGTTAGCGTCGATTCGCTTTTCTGTACGGGGAGAAATAGAACGATGAGTTGACTTATCGGGTCTTCGTTGGAATTACCGTCGCTGGCATTGTAAACTCCAGATGACCTTGTGATTCCTTCGTCGGGCACTGGTAAAGGGTGGCGATGATGCGTTCTATAATAGAAATACCCGTCGTAGCGTTTCTTCCGAGTCAACCCGCTCACGAAACTCTCTCTCGTCGTGGAATCCCCGCGTCGGAGAGTAAAACGCGAATTCATAGTATGGAAACTTACGTCTCTCGACGATGGGACGATCCACGCGAAGAGTTGTTACGTGCACGCGTATGGTGCGATTGCGTCGATTCGCTTTTCTGTACGGGGAGCAATAGAACGTTGAGTTGACTTATCGGGTCTTCGTTGGAATTACCGTCGCTGGCATTGTAAACTCCAGATGACCTTGTGATTCCTTCGTCGGGCACTGGTAAAGGGTGGCGATGATGCGTTCTATAATAGAAATACCCGTCGTAGCGTTTCTTCCGAGTCAACCCGCTCACGAAACTCTCTCTCGTCGTGGAATCCCCGCGTCGGAGGGTAAAACGCGATATATAATAGTATATGCCAGTGGTTCGCGCGCGTCGTCTCTGAGATACGCGGTCGACAGAGTTCCGAAAACACGTGATGTGCCACGATTTCCGTGCGTCTTACATCTTTCGACGATGGGACGATCCACGCGAAGAGAACGTTCGTGCTTGCGTGAGGTGCAACAGCGTCGATTCGCTTTTCTGTACGGGGAGAAATAGAACGTTGAGTTGACTTATCGGGTCTTCGTTGGAATTACCGTCGCTGGCATTGTAAACTCCAGATGACCTTGTGATTCCTTCGTCGGGCACTGGTAAAGGGTGGCGATGATTCGTTCTATAATAGTAATACCCGTCGTAGCGTTTCGACCGATGTCACCCGCCACGAAAGTCTCTCTCGACGTGGAAACCCCGCGCCGAAGAGTAAACGCGAAGGCTTACCATACGAAAGAAAACGGTATTATACGCCTGTGGTATGTGCGTCTCGGCTCTGTGATACGCGATCGGCAGAGTTACAAAAAAACGTTGATGGGCCACGATTTCCGTGCGTCTTACATCTTTCGACGATGGGACGATCCACGCGAAGAGTAGTTACGTGCTCGCGCGAGGTGCGATAGC
>NW_027475732.1:0-33323 GCF_051020985.1 Nomia melanderi | reverse complement strand
ATAAAAACTATATAAAACTATATAAAACTATATAAAACTATTTAAAACTATTTAAAACTATATAAAACTATATAAAACTATATAAAACTATACAAAACTATAAAATACTATACAAAACTAACAAAACTATATAAAACTATAAACTATATAAAACTATATAAAACTATATAAAACTGTATAAAACTATATAAAACTAAACAAAACTAACAAAACTATATAAAACTATATAAAACTAAACAAAACTATATAAAACTATATACCACTATATAAAACGATATCAAACTAATAAAACTATATAAGGCTGTATATAACTAATAAAACTAACAAAACTGTATAAAACTATATAAAAACTATATAAAACTATATAAAACTATATACAAACTATACAAAACTAACAAAACTATATAAAACTATATAAAACTTATATAAAACTAACAAAACTATAAAACTATACAAAACTATATAAAACTATATAAAAACTATATAAAAACATATACTAAACTAACAAAACTATATAAAACTATATAAAACTAATATAAAACTGTACAAAAACTATATAAAATTAATAAAACTATATAAAACTATATAAAACTATATAAAACTATACAAAACTACAAAACTATATACAACTATATAAAACTAGCAAAACTATCAAAACTGTATAAAACTATATAAAACTATATAAAACCTATATAAAACTATATAAAACTATACTAAACTAACAAAACTATAAAAAACTATATAAAACTATATAAAACTATACAAAACTAACAACTACTATATAAAACTATATACAACTATATAAAACTATATAAAACTATATAAAACTATACTAAACTAACAAAACTATATAAAACTATATAAAAACTATATAAAACAATATAAAACTATACTAAACTAACAAAACTATATAAAACTATATAAAACTATATAAAACTATATAAAACTATATAAAACTATACAAAACTAACAAAACTATATAAAACTATATAAAACTATACAAAAACTAACAAAACTATATATAACTATATAAAACTAACAAAACTATATAAATCTATATAAAACCATATAAAACCATATAAAACTATACAAACCTATATAAAATTATATAAAACTATATATAACTCTATAAAACTATATAAAACTATACAAAATTATGTAAAACTAATAAAACTATATAAAACTATATAGTACTATATAAAACTATATAAAACTATATAAAACTGTCTGAAACTGTATAAAATTATATAAAACTACATAAAACTATATAAAACTGTATAAAGCTATGTAAAACTATGTAGAACTTTATATAACCATATAAAACTATATAAAACTATATAAAACTATGTAAAACTATATAAAACGGTATAAAACTAACAAAACTATATAAACCTATATAAAAATCTATAGAACTATATTAAACTATGTAGAACTTTATAAAACTATATAAAACTGTATAATACTATATAAAACTATATAAAGCTATAATAAAATTAATAAAACTAATAAATCTATATAAAACCATATAAAGCTGTATAAAACTCTGTAAAAGTATATAAAACTATTTAAAACTATATAAAATTCCATAAAACTATATAAAACTAACAAAACTATATACAACTATATAAAACGATATAAAACTACCAAAACTTTATAAAACTATATAACACCATATAAAACTATATAAAACTAACAAAAACTATATAAAACTATATAAAACTATATAAAACTGACTGAAACTGTATAAAACTATATAAAACTACATAAAACTATATAAAACTATATAAAACTATATAAAACTGTATAAAACTAACATAACTATATAAGCCTATATAAAAATCTATAGAACTATATTAAACTATGTAGAACTATATAAAAACTATAAAAACTATATAAAACTATATAAACCTGTATAAAACTAACAAAACTAAATAAAACTATATAAAACTATATAAAACTATACAAAACTAACAAAACTATATAAAACTATATAAAACTATATAAAACTATACAAAACTAACAAAACTATATAAAACTATATAAAACTATGTAAACCTCTATAAAACCCTATAAAACTATATAAAACTATAAAAAACTAACAAAACTATATATAACAATGTAAAATTATATAAAACTATATAAAACTATATAAAGCTAATAAAACTATGTAAAACTATATAATACTATATAAAACTGTATAAAAACTATAAAGAACCATATAAAACTATATAAAACTATATAAAACTGACTGAAACTGTATAAAACTATATAAAACTACATAAAAACTATATAAAACTATATACAACTATATAAAACTGTATAAAACTAACAAAACTATATAAGCCTATATAAAAATCTATAGAACTATATTAAACTATGTAGAACATATATAAAACTATAAAAACTATATAAAACTATATAAAACTGTATAAAACTAACAAAACTATATAAAACTATATAAAACTATATAAAACTGTATAAAACTAACAAAACTATATAAAACTATATAAAACTAATAAACCTATATAAAACTATATGAAACTCTATAAAAGTATATAAAACTAATAAAACTATATAAAACCATATAAAACTATATAAAACTATATAAAACTATATAAAACTATAACAAAACTAACAAAACTATATAAAACTATATAAAACTACTATAAGACTATATAAAACTATGTAAAACTATACAAAACTAACAAAACTATATAAAACTATATAAAACTATATAAAACTATATAAAACTATACTAAACTAACAAAACTATAAAAAACTATACAAAACTAACAAAACTATATAAAACTATATACAACTATATAAAACTATATAAAACTATATACAACTATATAAAACTATATAAAACTATATAAAACTATACTAAACTAACAAACTATAATAAAACTATATAAAACTATATAAAACTATATAAAACTATATAAAACTATATAAAACTATATAAAACTATATAAAACTATATAAAACTATACAAAACTAACAAAACTATATAAAACTATATAAAACTCTATACAACTATAAAAAACTATATAAAACTAACAAAACTATATAAAGCTATATAAAACTAAGTAGAACTTTATAAAACTATATAAAACTGTATAATACTATATAAAAAATATAAAGCTATAATAAAACTAACAAAACTAATAAATCTATATAAAGCCATATAAAACTAAATAAAACTATATAAAAACTATATAAAACTCTATAAAACTGTATAAAACTATATAAAAGTAACAAAGTATATACAACTATATAAAGCTAACAAAACTGTATAAAACTATATAAAACTATATAAAACTATATAAAACTATTTAAAACTATTTAAAACTATATAAAACTATATAAAACTATATAAAACTATACAAAACTATATAAAACTATACAAAACTAACAAAACTATATAAAACTATATAAACTATATAAAACTATATAAAACTATATAAAACTGTATAAAACTATATAAAACTAAACAAAACTAACAAAACTATATAAAACTATATAAAACTAAACAAAACTATATAAAACTATATACCACTATATAAAACGATATCAAACTAATAAAACTATATAAAGCTGTATATAACTAATACAACTAACAAAACTGTATAAAACTATATAAAACTATATAAAACTATATAAAACTATATAAAACTATACAAAACTAACAAAACTATATAAAACTATATAAAACTATATAAAACTAACAAAACTATATAAAACTATACAAAACTATATAAAACTATATAAAACTATATAAAACTATACTAAACTAACAAAACTATATAAAACTATATAAAACTATATAAAACTGTACAAAACTATATAAAATTAATAAAACTATATAAAACTATATAAAACTATATAAAACTATACAAAACTAACAAAACTATATACAACTATATAAAACTAGCAAAACTATCAAAACTGTATAAAACTATATAAAACTATATAAAACTATATAAAACTATATAAAACTATACAAAACTAACGAAACTATATAAAACTATACAAAACTAACAAAACTATATAAAACTATATAAAACTCTATACAACTATAAAAAACTATATAAAACTAACAAAACTATATAAACCTAATATAAAACTCTATAGAACTATATAAAACTATATAAAACTATATAAAACTCTATAAAACTATATAAAACCTCTATAAAACTATATAAAACTATATAAAACCATATGAAACTATATAAAAGTATATAAAACTATATAAAACTATATAAAACTATATAAAACTATATAAAACTGTACAAAACCATATAAAACTAATAAAACTATATAAAACTCTATAAAACTGTATAAAACTGTATAAAAGTAACAAAACTATATAAAACTATATAAAACTCTATAAAACTATATAAAAACTATATAAAAGTATACAAACCTATATAAAACTATATAAAACTATATAAAACTAACGAAACTATATAAAACTATATAAAACTCTATAAAACTATACAGAACTATATAAAACTGTATAAAACTAACAAAACTATATAAAACTATATAAAACAATATAAAACTATATAAAACTATATAAAACTATATAAACCTATATAGAACTATATAAAACTATATAAAACTAACAAAACTATATAAACCTATATAAAACTCTATAGAACTATATTAAACTATATAAAACTATATAAAACTATATAAAACTATATAAAACTATATAAAACTATATAAAACTAACAAAACTATATAAAACAATATAAAACTAACAAAACTGTATAAAACTATATAAAACTATATAAAACTATATAAAAACTATATAAAACTATACAAAACTAACAAAACTATATAAATCTATATAAAACTATATAAAACTAACAATACTATATAAAACAATATAAAACTAAATAAAACTATATAAAACTATATAAAACTATGCAAAACTAACAAAACTATATAAAATTATATAAAACTATATAAAACTAGCAAAATTATATAAAACTATATAAAACTATACAAAGCTATATAAAACTATGCAAAACTGAACAAAACTATATAAAACTATATAAACTATATAAAACTACCAAAACTATATGAAACTATATAAAACTATATAAAACTATATAAAACTATATAAAACTATATAATACTATATAAAACTGTACAAAACCATATAAAACTAATAAAACTATATAAAACTCTATAAAACTGTATAAAACTGTATAAAGGTAACAAAACTATATAAAACTATATAAAACTCTATAAAACTATATAAAACTATATAAAACTATATAATAACTATATAAAACTATACAAACCTATATACAACTATATAAAACTATATAAAACTAACAAAACTATATAAACCTATATAAAACTCTATAGAACTATATAAAACTATATAAAACTATAAAACTCTATAAAACTATATAAAACTCTATAAAACTATATAAAACTATATAAAACCATATGAAACTATATAAAAGTATATAAAAACTATATAAAACTATATAAGACTATATAAAACTATATAAAACTGTACAAAACCATATAAAACTAATAAAACTATATAAAACTCTATAAAACTGTATAAAACTGTATAAAAGTAACAAAACAATATAAAACTATATAAAACTCTATAAACTATATAAAACTATATAAAACTATACAAACCTATATAAACACTATATAAAACTATATAAAACTCCATAAAACTATATAAAGCTATATAAAACTCTATAGAATTATATAAAACTATATGAAACCATATAAAACTATATAAAACTCAATAGAATTATATAAAACTATATAAAACTATATAAAACTATATAAACCTATCTAAAACTCTATAGAACTATATAAAACTATAAAAAACTATATAAAACTATATAAAACTATATAAAACTGTATGAAACTATATAAAACTATCAAAACTATATAAAACAATATAAAACTAACAAAACTGTATAAAACTATATAACAACTAACAAAACTATATAAACACTATATAAAACTATATAAAACTCTATAAAAACTATCTAAGACTATACAAAACAGTACAAAACTAACAAAAGTATATAAACTATATAAAACTAACAAAACTATCAAAACTATATAAAACTATATAAAACTATATAAAACTATATAAACTAACAAACTATATAAACTATATAAAACTCTATAAAACTATATAAAACTATATGAAACTATATAAAACTAAACAAAACTATATAAAACTTTATAAAACCATATAAAACTATACAAAACTATATAAAACTATTTAAAACTAACAAAACTGTATAAGACTACTATAGTACTATATAAAACTATATAAAACTATATGAAACTCTATAAAACTATATAAAACTATATAAAACTAACAAAACTATATAAAACTATATAAAACTAACAAAACTATATGAAACTATGTAAAACTATATAAAACTGTATAAAACTATATAAAGCTAATAAAACTATGTAAAACTATATAAAACTAACAAAACGATATAAAACTATATAAAACTATATAAAACTAACAAAACTACATAAAACTAACAAAACTATATAAAACTATATAAAACTATATAAAACTAACAAAACTACATAAAACTAACAAAACTATATAAAACTAATAAAACCTATTATAAAACAAATATAATTCTATATAAAACTATATAAAACTATGTAAAACTATATAAAACTATATTAAAGTATATAAAACTATATAAAACTATATAACAACTATAGAAAACCGAATAAAACTAATAAAACTATATAAAAACTATATAAACCCTATATAAAACTATATAAAACTATATAAAACTATATAAAAACTATATAAAACTATATAGTACTATATAAAAATATATAATACTCTATTAAACTATATAATACTATATGAAACTATATAAAACTATATAGTACTATATAAAACTATATAAAACTATCAAAAACTATATAAAACTATATGAAACTATATAAAACTATATAAAACTATATGGAACTATATAAAACTATATAAAACAATATAAAACTAATATAAAGCTATATAAAACAATATAAAACTATATAAAACAATATAAAACTATATGAAACTATATAAAGTATATAAAACTATATATAACTATATAAAACTTTATAGTACTATATAAAACTATATAAAACTATATAGTACTATATAAAAATATATAAAACTCTATTAAACTATATAAAACAATATAAAACTAATAAATCTATATAAAACTATATAAAAACTATATTAAACTATCTGAAACTGTATAAAACTATATAATCTATATAAATTTATATAACAACTAATAAAACTATATAAAAACTATATAAAACTATATAAAACTATATAAAACTATATAAAACTGTATAAAACTATATAAAACTATATAAAACTATATAAAACCAATATAAAACTATATAAAACTATATAAAACAATATAAAACTATATAAAACAATATAAAACTATATGAAACTATGTTAAAGTATATAAAACTATATATAACTATATAAAACTATCTAAAACTATATAAAACTATATAAAACTATCTAAAACTATATAAAACTATTTAAAACTATATAAAACTATATAAAATATATAAAACTATATAAAACTAACAAAACTATATAAAACTATGTAAAACTATATAAAACTATATAAAACTATATAAAACTATATAAAATTATATAGATCCATATAAAACTATATAAAACTATATAAAACTCAATAAAACTATACAAAACTATGTAAACTGAACAAAACTATATAAAACTATGTAAAGCTATAATAAACTAATAAAAACTAATAATCTATATAAAACCATATAAAACTGTATAAAACTATACGAAACTATATAAAAGTGTCTGAAACTGTATAAACCTATGTAATCTATATAACACTATATAAAACTATATAAAACTATATAAAACTATATAAAACTAACAACAACTATATAAAACTATATAAAACTATATAAAACCATATAAATTGTATATAAACTATATAAAACTATATAAAACAATATAAAACTAACAAAACTATTTAAAACTATATAAAACTATATATACTATATAAAACTATATGAAACTATATAAAACTATATAAAACTATATAAAACTATATAAAACTATATAAAACTAACAAAACTATATAAAACTGTAGAAAACTATATAAAACTATAAAAAACTATATAAAACTATATTAAACTATATAAAACAAACAAAACTATATAAAACTACATAAAACTACATAGTACTATATAAAACTATATAAAACTATATAAAACTATATAAAACAACTAAATCTATATAAAACCATATAAAACTGTATAAAACTATATAAACACTATGTAAAACTGTCTGAAACTGTATAAACTATATAAACTATATAAAACTATATAAAACTTTATAAAACTATGTAAACTATATAAAAACTATATGAACACTATATGGTACTATATAAAACTATATAAAACTATATAGTACTATATAAAGCTATATAAAACTCTATAAAACCTATATAAAACTATATAAAACTATATAAAACTATACAAACTAACAAAACTATATAAAACTACATAAAACTATATAAAACTATACAAAACTATCAAAACTATATAAAAGTATATAAAACTATATGAAACTATAGAAAACTAACAAAACTATATAAAACTATATAAAACTAACAAAACTATATAAAACTAACGAAACTATATAAAACTATATAAAACTCTATAAAAACTATATAAAACTATATAAAACTATACAAAACATATATAAAACTAACAAAACTATATAAAACTATATAAAAACTATATAAATCTATATAAAACTATATTAAAGCTAATAAAACTATGTAAAAACTATATAATACTATATAAAACTACATAAAACTATATATAACCATATAAACCTATATAAAGCTATAAAAAACGAATAAAACTACATAAAACTATATAGTATTATATTAAAACTATATAACACTATATAAAACTTTATAAAACTATATAAAACGAATAAAACTATATAAAACTATAGAAAACCAATAAAACTATATAAAACAATATAGTACTATATAAAACTATATAACACTATATAAAACTTTATAAAACTATATAAAACTATATAAAACTATGTAAAACTATATAAAACTAACAACACTATATAAACCTATATAAAACTCCATAGAACTATATAAAACTATATAAACTTAAAACTATATAAAACTATATAATACTATATTAAAGTATATAAAACTATATAAAACTATATAAAACTATTTAAAACTATATAATACTATATAAAACTATATAAAACTAACAAAACTATTTAAACCTATATAATACTCTATAGAACTGTATAAAACTATATAAAGCTATATGACACTATATAAAACTAAATAAAATTATATAAAACTATATAAAGCTGACAAGACTATATAAAACTATATAAAACTATATAAATGTATATAAAGCTATATAAAACAATATAAAACTATATAAAACTAACAAAACTATTTAAAACTATATAAAACTATATACTACTATATAAAACTATATGAAACTATATAAAACTATATAAAACTATATAAAACTATATAAAACTATATAAAACTAACAAAACTATATAAAACTGCAGAAAACTATATAAAACTATAAAAAACTATATAAAACTATATTAAACTATATAAAACAAACAAAACTATATAAAACTACATAAAACTACATAGTACTATATAAAACTATATAAAACTATATAAAACTATATAAAACCACTAAATCTATATAAAACCATATAAAACTGTATAAAACTATATAAAACTGTATAAAACTATATAAATGTATATAAAACTATATAAAACTCTATAAAACTATAGAAAGATATACAAAACTAACAAAACTATATAAAAGTATGTAAAACTATATAAAACTATATAAAACTATATAAAACTATATAAAAGTATAGTAAACTATATAAATCTATATAAAACAATACAAAGCCATATAAAACTATATAATACTATATAAAACCATATAAAACTATATAGAACCATATAAAACTATATACAACTAACAAAACTATATAAAACTATATAAAACTTTATAAAACTATATAAAACTATATAAAACTAACAAAACTGTATAAACCTATATAAAACTCTATATAACTATATAAAACTATATAAAACTATATAAAACTATATAAAACTATATAAAGCTATATGACACTATATAAAACTAAATAAAATTATATAAAACTATATAAAGCTGACAAGACTATATAAAACTATATAAAACTATATAAATGTATATAAAGCTATATAAAACTATATAAAACTATATAAAACTAACAAAACTATTTAAAACTATATAAAACTATATAGTACTATATAAAACTATATAGTACTATATAAAACTATATGAAACTATATAAAACTATATAAAACTATATAAAACTATATAAAACTATATAAAACTATATAAAACTAACAAAACTATATAAAACTGTAGAAAACTATATAAAACTATAAAAAACTATATAAAACTATATTAAACTATATAAAACAAACAAAACTATATAAAACTACATAAAACTACATAGTACTATATAAAACTATATAAAACTATATAAAACTATATAAAACCACTAAATCTATATAAAACCATATAAAACTGTATAAAACTATATAAAACTATATAAAACTGTCTGAAACTGTATAAAACTATATAAACTATATAAAACTATATAAAACTTTATAAAACTATGTAAAACAATATAAAACTATATAGTACTATATAAGGCTATATAAAACTCTATTAAACTATATAATACTATATAAAACTATATAAAACGAATAAAACTATATAAAACTATATAGTACAATATAAAACTATATAAAACTAACAAAACTATATAAAACTATATAAAACTATATAAATCTATATAAAACTATTTAAAACTATTTAAAACTATATAAAACTATATAAATCTATATAAAACTAACAAAGCTATATTAACCTATATAAAACTAACAAAACTATATAAAACTGTATAAAACTATACAAAACTATATAAAAGTTATAAAACTATATAAAACTATATAAAACTATATAAAACTCTATAAAACTATGTAAAACTATATAAAACTAACAAAACTATATAAAACTATGTAAAACTACATAAAACTATATAAAACTATATAAAGCTAATAAAACTATGTAAAACTATATAATACTATATAAAAACTACATAAAACTATATATAACCATATAAACCTATATAAAGCTATAAAAAACGAATAAAACTACATAAAACTATATAGTATTATATAAAACTATATAACACTATATAAAACTTTATAAAACTATATAAAACGAATAAAACTATATAAAACTATAGAAAACCAATAAAACTATATAAAACAATATAGTACTATATAAAACTATATAACACTATATAAAACTTTATAAAACTATATAAAACTATATAAAACTATGTAAAACTATATAAAACTAACAAAACTATATAAACCTATATAAAACTCCATAGAACTATATAAAACTATATAAAACTATATAATACTATATTAAAGTATATAAAACTATATAAAACTATATAAAACTATTTAAAACTATATAATACTATATAAAACTATATAAAACTAACAAAACTATTTAAACCTATATAATACTCTATGGAACTGTATAAAACTATATAAAACTATATAAAACTATATAAAACTGTATAAAACTATATAAATGTATATAAAACTATATAAAACTCTATAAAACTATTGAAAGATATACAAAACTAACAAAACTATATAAAAGTATGTAAAACTATATAAACTATATAAAACTATATAAAACTATATAAAAGTATAGTAAACTATATAAAACTATATAAAACAATACAAAGCCATATAAAACTATATAATACTATATAAAAGTATATAAAACAATATAGAACCATATAAAACTATATACAACTAACAAAACTATATAAAACTATATAAAACTTTATAAAACTATATAAAACTATATAAAACTAACAAAACTGTATAAACCTATATAAAACTCTATAGAACTATATAAAACTATATAAAACTATATAAAACTATATAAAACTATATAAAACTATATAAAACTATATAAAGCTATATGACACTATATAAAACTAAATAAAATTATATAAAACTATATAAAGCTGACAAGACTATATAAAACTATATAAAACTATATAATACTATATAAAACTATATAAAACTGTATATAAACATATAAAACTATATAAAACTATATAATACTCTATAAAACTATATAAAACTATATAAAACTAACAAAACTATATAAAACTATATAAAACTATATAGGACCATATAAAACTATATAAAACTATATAAAACTATACAAAACTAACAAAACTATATAAAACTATATAAAACTATATAAAGCTAACGAAACTATATAAACCTACATAAAACTCTATAAAACTGTATAACACTATATAAGACTATATAAAAATATATAAAACTATATAAAACTATATAAAACTATATGACACTATATAAAACTAAATAAAATTATATAAAACTATATAAGCTGACAAGACTATATAAAACTATATAAAACTATATAATACTATATAAAACTATATAAAACTGTATATAACCATATAAAACTATATAAAACTTTATAAAACTATATAAACCTATATAAAACTCTATAAAACTATATAAAACTATATGAAACTATAGAAAACTAACAAAACTATATAAAACTATATAAAACTAACAAAACTATATAAAACTAACGAAACTATATAAAACTATATAAAACTCTATAAAACTATATAAAACTATATAAAACTATACAAAACTATATAAAACTAACAAAACTATATAAAACTATATAAAACTATATAAATCTATATAAAACTATATAAAGCTAATAAAACTATGTAAAACTATATAATACTATATAAAACTACATAAAACTATATATAACCATATAAACCTATATAAAGCTATAAAAAACGAATAAAACTACATAAAACTATATAGTATTATATAAAACTATATAACACTATATAAAACTTTATAAAACTATATAAAACGAATAAAACTATATAAAACTATAGAAAACCAATAAAACTATATAAAACAATATAGTACTATATAAAACTATATAACACTATATAAAACTTTATAAAACTATATAAAACTATATAAAACTATGTAAAACTATATAAAACTAACAACACTATATAAACCTATATAAAACTCCATAGAACTATATAAAACTATATAAAACTATATAATACTATATTAAAGTATATAAAACTATATAAAACTATTTAAAACTATATAATACTATATAAAACTATATAAAACTAACAAAACTATTTAAACCTATATAATACTCTATAGAACTGTATAAAACTATATAAAAACTATATAAAACTATATAAAACTGTATAAAACTATATAAAAGTATATAAAACTATATAAAACTCTATAAAACTATAGAAAGATATACAAAACTAACAAAACTATATAAAAGTATGTAAAACTATATAAAACTATATAAAACTATATAAAACTATATAAAAGTATAGTAAACTATATAAATCTATATAAAACAATACAAAGCCATATAAAACTATATAATACTATATAAAACCATATAAAACTATATAGAACCATATAAAACTATATACAACTAACAAAACTATATAAAACTATATAAAACTTTATAAAACTATATAAAACTATATAAAACTAACAAAACTGTATAAACCTATATAAAACTCTATATAACTATATAAAACTATATAAAACTATATAAAACTATATAAAACTATATAAAGCTATATGACACTATATAAAACTAAATAAAATTATATAAAACTATATAAAGCTGACAAGACTATATAAAACTATATAAAACTATATAAATGTATATAAAGCTATATAAAACTATATAAAACTATATAAAACTAACAAAACTATTTAAAACTATATAAAACTATATAGTACTATATAAAACTATATGAAACTATATAAAACTATATAAAACTATATAAAACTATATAAAACTATATAAAACTATATAAAACTAACAAAACTATATAAAACTGTAGAAAACTATATAAAACTATAAAAAACTATATAAAACTATATTAAACTATATAAAACAAACAAAACTATATAAAACTACATAAAACTACATAGTACTATATAAAACTATATAAAACTATATAAAACTATATAAAACCACTAAATCTATATAAAACCATATAAAACTGTATAAAACTATATAAAACTATATAAAACTGTCTGAAACTGTATAAAACTATATAAACTATATAAAACTATATAAAACTTTATAAAACTATGTAAAACAATATAAAACTATATAGTACTATATAAGGCTATATAAAACTCTATTAAACTATATAATACTATATAAAACTATATAAAACGAATAAAACTATATAAAACTATATAGTACAATATAAAACTATATAAAACTAACAAAACTATATAAAACTATATAAAACTAACAAAACTGTATAAACCTATATAAAACTCTATAGAACTATATAAAACTATATAAAACTATATAAAACTATATAAAACTATATAAAACTATATAAAGCTATATGACACTATATAAAACTAAATAAAATTATATAAAACTATATAAAGCTGACAAGACTATATAAAACTATATAAAACTATATAATACTATATAAAACTATATAAAACTGTATATAACCATATAAAACTATATAAAACTATATAATACTCTATAAAACTATATAAAACTATATAAAACTAACAAAACTATATAAAACTATGTAAAACTATATAAAACTAACAAAACTATATAAAACTATGTAAAACTATATAAAACTATATAAAACTATATAAAGCTAATAAAATTATGTAAAACTATATAGTACTGTATAAAACTATATAAAACTATATAAAACTTTATAAAACTATATAAAACTATATAAAACTATATAAAACGAATAAAACTATATAAAACAATAGAAAACGAATAAAACTATATAAAACTATATAGTACTATATAAAACTAAATAAAACTATATAGAACCGTATAAAACTTTGTCAAACTATATAAAACTAATGAAACTATGTCAAACTACATAGAACTAAATAAAATTATGTAAAACTATAAAATTCTATTAAAACTATATAAAACTATATAAAACGATATAAAACTATATAAAACAATATAAAACTAACAAAACTATATAAAACTATATAAAACTATATAGGACCATATAAAACTATATAAAACTATATAAAACTATACAAAACTATCAAAACTATATAAAACTATATAAAACTATATAAAGCTAACGAAACTATATAAACCTACATAAAACTCTATAAAACTGTATAACACTATATAAGACTATATAAAAATATATAAAACTATATAAAACTATATAAAACTATATGACACTATATAAAACTAAATAAAATTATATAAAACTATATAAAGCTGACAAGACTATATAAAACTATATAAAACTATATAATACTATATAAAACTATATAAAACTGTATATAACCATATAAAACTATATAAAACTTTATAAAACTATATAAACCTATATAAAACTCTATAAAACTATATAAAACTATATAAAACTGTCTGAAACTGTATAAAACTATATAAACTATATAAAACTATATAAAACTATATAAAACTATATAAAACTAACAAAACTATATAAAACTATATAAAACTATATAAAACCATATAAAAGTATATAAAACTATATAAAACTATATAAAACTATATAAAACTATATAAAACTAACAAAACTATTTAAAACTTTATAAAACTATAAAGTACTATATAAAGCTATATGAAACTATATAAAACTATATAAAACTATATAAAACTAACAAACCTATATGAAACTATATAAAACTATATAAAACTATATGAAACTATATTAAACTATATAAAACAAACAAAGCTATATAAAGCTATATAAAGCTACATAGTACTATATAAAACTATATAAAACTACTAAATCTATATAAAACCATATAAAACTGTATAAAACTGTATAAAACTGTATAAAACTGTATAAAACTATATTAAACTGTCTGAAACTGTATAAAACTATATAAACTATATAAAACTATATAAAACTTTATAAAACTATGTAAAACTATATAAAACTATATAAAACGAATAAAACTATATGAAACTATATACTTACTATATAAAACTATATAAAACTATATAGTACTATATAAAGCTATATAAAACTATATAAAACTATATAAAACTAATAAAACTATATAAAACAATATAAATCTATATAAAACTATATAAAACTATGTAAAACTATATAAAACTATATTAAAGTATATAAAACTATATAAAACTATATAAAACTATGAAAACCGAATAAAACTATATAAACCTATATAAAACTCTATAAAACTATATAAAACTATATAAACCTATATAAAACTCTATAAAACTATATAAAACTATATAAAACTGTCTGAAACTGTATAAAACTATATAAACTATATAGAACTATATAAAACTATATAAAACTATATGAAACTATATAAAACTATATAAAACTGTACAAAACTAACAAAACTGTATAAAACTATATAAAACTATATAAAACTATATAAAACTATATAAAACTATATAAAACTAATAAAACTATATAATGTAAGAGGTGGAAAGTGTTGAAGCGTTCATGTAAACCGCGGCAGTGGGCACGCGTTCGCTCCCGCGTTTTTGATAAACAAGGGAACACCGGTGCGGACGCGTTCGCCCCGCGTTTTGTTTCATTATTCACTTATTATGGAGTGATGATACGCGTTCTGGTGAGTCGTCGCATGGTCGTATGGTCGATCGTATAATGTGTAATCCCGTTTTTGTTAAATATACTTTATGAATATCAGTTACAATAAATTTAATATTATAACCAACGAAAGTGTTATTGGAGAATCAACCTCTCCCGTCACCCAAAGAATCGCTTCTACAAAATTGAAAACTCGTTCCGCCGAATTTTCTCTTGCCATCTTACAGTGTTAATCCTCAGAAGTGGGATTCGGGTTCAACGAAGACTTTTAAGTGAATTTTTATGTGAACTCTTATGTGAACTTTTAAGAAAACTTTTATGTGAAGGATTTTTGAAAAAATAGCGTGTGTGTGTGATTTGTGAACTTTGAAACAAACTGTGAAGATGAGTCAAAATTTTACGATTCAGCAACTGAAAAAGTGTTTGAAGCGATTTGATCTGCCAACGTCAGGATCGAAGAGCGAGTTATTAGCAAGGCTAAACGCGGCTGATCCAGAAGGTTCGTGGATGTCCCTTTCGAATGAACCTGGCGCATGCCAAGAACTAGACGAGACAGAGATGGTCGAACAACAGACAGGTCCATCGAGCCAATACGAAAGGGAGTTAGAATTTGTTCGACGAGAGAGAGACCTTTTGCAACGCGAAATGGACTTGATGAGACGAGAGAATGAAATTTTAAGAAATTCGCCTCGGTCAGTACAAAGTCATGGGCCGAATGTTAACGTGAGAGCAGTTGGCGATTTGTTGAGCGACTTTGATGGATCCACCAATACCTTTTTAGTGTGGGAAAAATCTCTCTTATTATTGAAGAATACGTATGAACTGGATGAAAATGCTATCAAGGTTCTCATCGCGGCGAAACTGAAGGGAAGAGCGTTAGAGTGGCTTCACTCAAAGCCCGAACACATTGAAATGAATGTGGAAAGTTTATTATCCAACATGAAAAAAATGTTTGATCATCGCCAAAATAAGTTAGCGCTAAGGAGAAAGTTTGAAGAAAGGTCATGGAGAATTCAAGAAAACTTCAGTGAATATCATCACGACAAGATGATTTTGGCTAATCAAGTGGGTGTCGAAGATGAAGAATTGATTGACTACATGATCGACGGGATTCCGGACGATCTGTTACGTAATCAAGCGAGAATGCATCGCTTTACGGAACCGTCCGGATTGTTAGAGGCGTTTGAGAAGATATCCTTGAAACCCAAAACGAATAAAAACGTCGTTGTCGACAGAAGAATTGTAACGAATCGACAGCCCAGTGACAATGTTAGTGCTGTAAACCCACTGCAGCCTGTGCGGCGGTGCTACAACTGTTATGGAGAAGGACATCTGGCAGGCTCCTGTCCCAAACCTAAGAGAGAGCGTGGGTCATGCTTTTCCTGCGGTGAACAAGGACACGGCTACCTGAGGTGTCCAAAATCTTCAAAAGTGGAGGCACCGAAGCCGACAAGTGTGTCGCTGATCGACGGGTCGCAGAGTTCAACGACTGAAGGACAACGAAGGCGTTCACCACTCCAGGGTCCGTCTCGGGATTATTGTGTCCTATTGACGGAGGAAAAAGAAGAAAATTACTTCGTAGAAGCGTTAGTGGATTCAGGCAGCGCGATAAACCTTATGACTTGTGAGACGTTTAATAACTTTTTTAGTAGCTACGAACTGCTGCAAGGTAAGGACAATTTTAATTATGGTGGAGTAAACCAATCACCATTGTCAATTATGGGGTACGTGAATATTCCAATTAAGTTGCAGTTGCTACCGCATGATGTTTTTGAAGTGCGATTTATGGTGGTACCCAACTCGACGATGACATATAGCGCTTTGTTAGGACGCGAATTTATGACGAGACCTGGAATGACGGTTGTTCTTAGCAAAGTAGTGAGCATTCGCTATGATCGAGAGTATCGAGATGAAATATTAAATATTGAGTCCATAGAAACGAAAGAAAAATTAGATACAGTTACAGACAATTTGGATGCATCGCTTTCCGTTGAAGTTAAGCAAACTTTAATAGAATTATTAAAGAATTATGTAAACTTAAAAGGTACTGCTGAACCGGTTGATTATAAACTTCAAATTACACTCGCCGAGAATAGTAAGCCCTTTTATTTTTCGCCTAGGAGATTGTCGTGGCATGAAAAAACGGAAGTTCGGAAAATTATTAATGATTTGTTGTCTCGAGGGATTATTAGACCGAGCAATTCAGATTTTGTAGTCCGATTGTTTTAGTGAAGAAAAAAGATAGTACTTACAGACTTTGTGTAGATTATAGGGCATTAAATAAAATCACTGTGAAAGACAGGTACCCCCTCCCGTTAATAGAAGACCAAATTGATAGATTGTCTAACAATGCCTATTTTACAAGTTTGGATTTGAAAGACGGCTTTCATCATATCCCTATTTCCGAAGACTCGATAAAATTTACCTCTTTTGTCACGCCCGACGGACAGTTCGAATATTTAAAAATGCCATTTGGACTTGCAAATGCACCGGCAGCTTTTCAAAGGTTTGTCAACTTAATATTTAGACCGCTGTTGGAATCCGGAAAGGTCTTGCTATATTTAGACGATTTTTGATCGCCACCAAAAATATTAATGACAATTTAGAAATTTTTAAAGAGGTTTTGGAACTATTAGGCCGGCATAAATTAGAACTGAAGTTCAGCAAATGTAAATTTCTTAAGCAAGAGATTGAGTATTTAGGATATAACATCAGTATTAGTGGAATTACACCGAATGAGTCGAATGTTAAAGCTATACAAAATTTCCCACAACCTAAGACGGTAAAACAGATTCAAAGTTTTTTAGGACTCACTAGCTATTTAGAAAATTTGTGCCTAATTTTTCTCGAATCGCGCGACCATTATATAATTTGATCAAAAGGGGAATATCTTTTAAATTTGGAGTCGAAGAATTAACTGCATTCGAATCGCTACGAAATTTGTTAATAAGCAAACCGATACTAGCTTTTTATAGCCCAATCGCAGTTACTGAATTACATACGGATGCCAGTTCGTACGGGTATGGCGCTATTTTATTGCAACAACAGATGGACAAACGTATGCATCCTGTAATGTACTTTAGCAGACGAACAACAGACACAGAAAACCGTTATCACAGTTATGAGTTGGAGACACTGGCTATAATTTATGCACTAGAACGATTTCGTATTTATCTTCAAGGAATACATTTTACTATAGTAACTAATTGTAACGCGGTAAAATTAGCATTAAGTAAAAAAGATATTAACCCTCGCATTAATCGATGGTGCTTGGTTTTACAAAATTATAATTACAAGATAGAGCATCGTGCAGCTGATCGTATGCGTCATGTAGACGCTCTAAGCCGGAACGTATTAGTAATTGAACCGTTATCGTTCGAGCAAATATTAGTTTATAAACAATTAAAAGATCCTACAATTAAGAAATTGCATACAGAACTTGAGGTCCCCGAAAACGCAAAGTTCGAGTTACGAAATGGCGTTGTTTATAGAAAGCACGGCGATAGAATATTATTTTTTGTACCCGAAGCAATGATTAGTAACGTAATTAAGATTTGTCATGACGACGTTGGTCATGTAGGCAAGGAAAAAACGATGGAATTAATTTCTAAGACATACTGGTTTCCAAATATGCACGCTTTAGTCAAAGATTACATTATTAATTGCATTACTTGCCTGACTTATTCAGTTCCAACCGGGAGAATAGAAGGTAAACTTCACATTTACGATAAGGGAATTAAACCCTTTCAAACAATACATATCGATCATTATGGTCCGCTCGAAAAAGTCGAACATGGTTTCAAACATATCTTTATTGTCATAGATGCATTCACTAAATATGTTGTATTATACGCTGTGAAATCAGCTTCAGTAAAGGAAGTTATAAATTGTTTAAAAGAATACTTCCATCATTTTGGACCTTGTGTGCGCGTGGTATCAGACAGAGGCAGTTCGTTCACCTCTAGCGATTTTAACGAATTTCTGTCTAAATTGAAAATCCAGCATGTTAAAGCAGCGACGGCCACACCTAGAAGTAATGGTCAAGTAGAACGCGTCAATAGATTTTTAAGGTCCATTTTAGCTAAATCATCTTCAGGAGAATCCTGGCTACGAGCATTAAAAAAAGCGCAATTTACATTAAATAACACGTTTCACAAAGCAATAGGAACCGAGCCGAGTTCACTTTTGTTTGGTTGCCTACAGCCCGGATTGTCTGATGATGATCTTCGAGAATATTTTCGTATCTGTAATGAAAACGATGAGGATCGGGATAAGCTTAGGGAGGCAGCTGTTGCACGAAATCGTAAGTTACAGGAATATAACAAAAGCGTATTTGATAAAAAACATAAGAAGCCTCATACGTATAAAGCTGGAGACTATATCATGATTAAAAATGTTGTCACTACACCGGGTATAAATCAAAAACTTTTACCGAAATACAAGGGACCTTACATAGTGGACAAAGTGTTAAGAATGGACAGATATTTAATTAAAGACATTGAAGGGTTTCAATTAACCTCAAAACCGTTCTCTGGGGTTTTTAGTACAGATAGAATGAAATTATGGATAGGTGACGATGAATGTGATGCAGAAACAAATTGTCAAGGAGAGAACATAAATAACAGGATGGTCGAGGACGACCATATAGTCAGGATGGCCGAACTGTAAGAGGTGCAAAGTGTTGAAGCGTTCATGTAAACCGCGGCAGTGGGCACGCGTTCGCTCCCGCGTTTTTGATAAACAAGGGAACACCGGTTCGGACGCGTTCGCCCCGCGTTTTGTTTCATTATTCACTTATTATGGAGTGATGATACGCGTTCTGGTGAGTCGTCGCAAGGTCGTATGGTCGATCGTATAATGTGTAATCCGTTTTTGTTAAATATACTTTATCAATATCAGTTACAATAAATTTAATATTATAACCAACGAAAGTGTTATTGTATCACCCAAAGAATCGCTTCTACAAAATTGAAAACTCGTTCCGCCGAATTTTCTCTTGCCATCTTACAATAAAACTATATAAAACTCTATAAGACTATATAAAACTATATAAAACTAACAAAACTAGAAAAAACTATATAAAACTATATAAAACTATATAAAACTATATAAAACTATAAAGTACTATATAAAACTATATGAAACTATATAAAACTATATAAAACTATATAAAACTATATAAAACTAACATAACTATATAAAACTATATAAAACTATATAGTACTATATAAAACTATATAAAACTAACAAAACTATATAAAACTATTTAAAACTATATAGTACTATATAAAACTATATAAAATTATATAGTACTATATAAAAATATATAATACTCTATTAAACTATATAATACTATATAAAACTATATAAAACTATATAAAACTATATAAAACTATTTAAAACTATATAAAACTAACAAAACTATTTAAACTATGTAAAACTATATAAAAATATATGAAACTATATAAAACTAACAAAACTATTTAAAACTATATAAAACTATACAGTACTATATAAAACTATATAAAACTATATAAAACTATATAAAACTAACAAAACTACATATAAAACTATATAAAAGTATATCAAACTATATAAAACTATATAAAACTATACAAAACTAACAAAACCATATAAAACTATATAAAACTAACAAAACTATATAAAACCATATAAAACTATATAAAACTATATAAAACTATATAAAACTATATAAAACTATATAAAACTATACAAAACTATATGAAACTATATTAAACTATATAAAACAAACAAAACTATATAAAACTATATAAAACTATATAGTACTATATAAAACTATATAAAACTATATAAAACTATATAAAACCACTAAATCTATATAAAACCATATAAAACTGTATAAAACTATATAAAACTGTCTGAAAATATATGAACCTATATAAACTATATAAAACTATATAAACCTATATAAAACTCCATAGAACTATATAAAACTATATAAAACTATATAAAACTATTTTAAAGTATATAAAACTATATAAAACTATATAAAACTATATAAAACCGAAAAAAACTAATAAAACTATATAAAACTATATAAACCTATATAAAACTCTATAAAACTATATAAAACTGTCGGAAACTGTATAAAACTATATAAACTATATAAAACTATATAAAACTATATAAACTATATGAAACTATATAAAACTATATAAAACTATATAAAACTATATAAAACTATATAAAAATAACAAAACTATATAAAACTATATAAAACTAACAATACTATATAAAACTATATAAAACTATATAAATCTATATAAAACTAACAAAACTATATAAAACTATGTAAAACTATATAAATCTAATAAAACTATGTAAAACTATGTAATACTACATAAAACTATATAAAACTATATAAAACGATATAAAACTATATAAAACTATATAAAACTATGTAGTACTATAAAAAACTATATATAACAGTATTAAACTATACAAAATTATATTAAACTAATAAAACTATATAAAACTATATAGTACTATATAAAACTAATAAAACTATATAAAACTATATAGTACTATATAGCACTATATAAAACTATATAAAACTATATAAAACTATTTAAAACTATATAAAACTATATAAGACTATATAAAACAATATAAAACTAATAAAACTATATAAAACTATATAAAACTAACAAAACTATTTAAACTACGTAAAACTATATAAAACTATATAACACTATGTAAAACTATATAAAACTATATGAAACTAACAAAACTATATAAAACTATATAAAACCATATAAAACCATATAAAACCATATAAAAGTATATAAAACTAACAAACCTATATAAAACTATATAAAACTATATAAAACTATATGAAACAAACAAAACTAATAAAGCTATATAAAACTACATAGTACTATATAAAACTACATAAAACTACTAAATCTATATAAAACCATATAAAACTGTATAAAACTAATAAAACTATATAAAACTATATAAACCTATATAAAACTCTATAAAACTATATAAAACTATATAAACCTATATAAAACTCTATAAAACTATATAAAACTATATAAAACTGTCTGAAACTGTATAAAACTATATAAACTATATAGAACTATATAAAACTATATAAAACTATATAAAACTATATAAAACTATATAAAACTATATAAAACTATATGAAACTATATAAAACTATCTAAAACTATATAAAACTATATAAAACTACTAAATCTATATAAAACCATATAAAACTGTATAAAACTATATAAAACTGTCTGAAACTGTATGAAACTATATAAACTATATAAAACTATATAAAACTATATAAAACTCTATAAATCTATATAAAACTATATAAAACTATATAAAACTATATAAAACTAACAAAACAATATAAAACTATATAAAACTATACAAAACTATATAAAACTATATAAAACTATATAAAACTATACAAATCTAACAAAACCATATAAAACTATATAAAACTAACAAAACTATATAAAACCATATAAAACTATATAAAACTATATAAAACTATATAAAACTAATAAAACTGTATAAACCTATATAAAACTCTATAGAACTATATAAAACTATATAAAACTATATAAAACTATATAAAACTATATAAAACTATATAAAACTATATAAAACTATATAAAACTATATAAAACTATATAAAACTATATAAAACTATATGACACTATATAAAACTAAATAAAATTATATAAAACTATATAAAGCTGACAAGACTATATAAAACTATATAAAACTATATAACACTATATAAAACTATATAAAACTGTATATAACCATATAAAACTATATAAAACTCTATAAAACTATATAAAACTATATAAAACTAACAAAACTATATAAAACTATGTAAAACTGTATAGAACTAACAAAACGATATAAAACTATGTAAAACTATATAGAACTATATAAAACTATATAAAGCTAATAAAACTATGTAAAACTATATAGTTCTGTATAAAACTATATAAAACTATATAAAACTATATAAAACTATATAAAACTATATAAAACTATACAAAACTAACAAAACTATATAAAAATATATAAAACTATATAAAGCTAACGAAACTATATAAACCTACATAAAACTCTATAAAACTGTATAACACTATATAAGACTATATAAAAATATATAAAACTATATAAAACTATATAAAACTACATGACACTATATAAAACTAAATAAAATTATATAAAACTATATAAAGCTGGCAAGACTATATAAAACTATATAAAACTATATAATACTATATAAAACTATATAAAACTGTATATAACCATATAAAACTATATAAAACTATATAAAACTCTATAAAACTATATAAAGCTATATTAAACTAACAAAACTATATAAAACGAATAAAACTATATAAAACAATAGAAAACGAATAAAACTATGTAAAACTATATAGTACTATATAAAACTATATAACACTATATAAAACTTTATAAAACTGTATAATACTATACAAAACAATATAAAACGAATAAAACTATATAAAACTATGTAAACCTATATAAAACTAACATAACTATATAAACCTATATAAAACTCCATAGGACTATATAAAACTATATAAAACTACATAAAACTATATTAAAGTATATAAAACCATATAAAACTATATAAAACTATTTAAAACTATATAAAACTATATAAAACTGTATAAAACTATATAAAACTAAGAAAACTATATAAAACCATATAAAACTATAAAAAACTATACAAAACTAACAAAACTATATAAAACTATATAAAACTATATAAAACTATACAAAATTAACAAAACTATATAAAACTATATAAAACTATACAAAACTAACAAAACTGTACAAAACTATATAAAACTATTTAAAACTATATAAAACTATATAAAACTATATAAAACTATATAAAACTATATAAAACTGTATAAAACTATATAAAACTATATAAGACTATACAAATCTAACAAAACTATATAAAACTATATAAAACTACCAAAACTATACAAAACTATATAAAACTATATAAAACTATCTGAAACTGTATAAAACTATATAAACTATATAAAAGTATATAAAACTATATAAAACTATATAAAACTATATAAAGCTGTATAAAACTATATAGAACCGTATAAAACTATGTCAAACTATATATAACTAATAAAACTATGTCAAACTACATAGAGCTAAATAAAACTATGTAAAACTATAAAATTCTATTAAAACTATATAAAACTATATAAAACTATATAAAACTATATAAAACTATATAAAACTAACATAACTATATAAAACTATATAAAACTATATAGTACTATATAAAACTATATAAAACTAACAAAACTATATAAAACTATTTAAAACTCTATAGTACTATATAAAACTATATAAAACTATATAGTACTATATAAAAATATATAATACTCTATTAAACTATATAATACTATATAAAACTATATAAAACTATATAAAACTATATAAAACTATTTAAAACTATATAAAACTAACAACACTATTTAAACTATGTAAAACTATATAAAAATATATGAAACTATATAAAACTAACAAAACTATTTAAAACTATATAAAACTATATAGTACTATATAAAAGTATATAAAACTATATAAAACTATATAAAACTAACAAAACTACATATAAAACTATATCAAACTATATCAAACTATATAAAACTATATAAAACTATACAAAACTAACAAAACCATATAAAACTATATAAAACTAACAAAACTATATAAAACCATATAAAACTATATAAAACTATATAAAACTATATAAAACTATATAAAACTATATAAAACTATACAAAACTATATGAAACTATATTAAACTATATAAAACAAACAAAACTATATAAAACTATATAAAACTATATAGTACTATATAATACTGTATAAAACTATATAAAACTATATATAACCATATAAAACTATATAAAACCATATAAAACTATATAATACTATATAAAACTATATAAAACTATATATAACCATATAAAACTATATAAAACTATATAAAACTCTATAAAACTATATAAAACTATATAACACTATATAAAACTTTATAAAACTGTATAAAACTATATACAACAATATAAAACGAATAAAACTATATAAAACTATATAGTAATATATAAAATTATATACAACTATATAGTACTATATAAAAATATATGAAACTCTATTAAACTATATAATACTATATAAAACTATATAAAACTATATAGAACCGTATAAAACTATGTCAAACTATATAAAACTAATAAAACTATGTCAAACTACATAGAGCTAAATAAAACTATGTAAAACTATAAAATTCTATTAAAACTATATAAAACTATATAAAACGATATAAAACTATATAAAACAATATAAAACAATATAAAACTAACAAAACTATATAAAACAATATAAAACTATATAAAACTATACAAAACTAACAAAACTATATAAAACTATATAAAACTATATAAAGCTAACGAAACTATATAAAACTATATAAAACTATTTAAAACTATATAAAACTATATAAAACTATATAAAGCTAACAAAACTATATAAAACTATGTAAAACTATATAAAGCTATACAAAACTATATAAAGCTAATAAAACTATGTAAAACTATATAATACTATATAAAACTACATAAAACTATATATAACCATATAAAACTATATAAAACTATATAAAACGAATAAAACTATATAAAACTATATAGTACTATATAAAACTATATAACACTATATAAAATTTTATAAAACTATATAAACTATATAAAACTATATAAAACGAATAAAACTATATAAAACTATGTAAACCTATATAATACTCTATAGAACTGTATAAAACTATATAAAACTATATAAAACTGTATAAAACTATACAAAACTATATAAAACAATATAAAACAATATGAAACTCTATAAAACTATATAAAACTCTATAAAACTATATAAAACTATATAAAACTATATAAAACTATATAAAATTATATAAAACTATATAAAACTATATAAAACTAACAAAACTATATAAAACTATATAAAACTATTTAAAACTATATAAAAGTCTATAAAACTATATAAAACTATTTAAAACTATATGAAACTATATAAAACTATATAAAACGAACAAAACTATATAAAACCAAATAAAACTATATAAAAATATATAAAACTATATAAAATTATATATAACTATATAAAACTATATAAAACTAATAAAACTTTATAAAACTATATAAAACTGTATAAAACTATATAAAACTATATAAAACTAACAAAACTATATAAAACTATGTAAAACTATATAAAACTATATAAAACTATGTAAAACTATATAAAACTATATAGTACTATATAAAACTATGTAAAACTAAAAAAACTATATAATCCTATATAAAACTCTATACAACTTTGTAAACCTACATAAAACTCTATAGAACTATATAAAAGTATATAAAACTATATACAACTATATAAAACTAACAAAACTATATAAAACTATGTAAAACTCTATAAAACTATATAAAACTATATAAAACTATATAAAACTATATAAAACTATATAAAACTATATAAAACTATATAAAACTATATAAAATTATATAAAACTATATAAAACTATATAAAACTATATAAAACTAACAAAACTATATAAAACCATATAAAACTATATAAAACTATATAAAACTCTATAAAACTATATAACACTATATAAAACTATGTAAACCTATATAAAACTCTATAGAACTATATAAAAGTATATAAAACTATACAAACTATATAAAACTATATAAAACGATATGAAACTATGTAAACCTATACAAAACTATACCAAACTATTCTAAAACTATACAAGACTATATAATAGTATACAAAACTATATAAAACTATAAAACTGTATAAAACTATACAAAACTATATAAAACTATATAAAACTATATAAAACTGTGTGAAACTGTATAAACCTATATAAACTATATAAAACTATGTAAAAGTATATGAAACTATATAAAACTATATAAAACTGTATAAAACTATGTAAACCTATATAAAATTATATAAAACTATATAAAACTATATAAAACTAACAAAACTATATAAAACAATATAAAACTATATAAAACGAGCAAAACTATATAAAACCATATAAAACTATATAAAACTATATAAATCTCTATAAAACTATATAAGACTACATAAAACTATGTAAACCTATATAAAACTCTATAGAACTATATAAAAGTATATAAAACTATACAAAACTATATAAAACTATATGAAACGATATAAAACTATGTAAAACTATATAAAACTATATATAACTATATAAAACAGTATAAAACAAACAAAACTATATAAAACTATATAAAACTATATAAAACGATATAAAACTAATAAAACTATATAAAACAATATATATAACACTATATAAAACTATATAAAACTAACAAAACTATATAAATCTATATAAAACTAACAAAACTATATAAAACTATATAAAACTATATAAAACGATATAAAACTAATAAAACTATATAAAACTATATAACACTATATAAAACTATATAAAACTATATAAAACTATATAAAACTATGTAAAACTGTATAAAATTATATAAAACTGTCTGAAACTGTATAAAACTATATAAAACGATATAAATCTCTATAAAACTATATAAAACTATATAAAACTATATAAAACTATATAAAACTGTATAAAACTATATAAAACTAACAAAACTATATAAACCTATATAAAACTCAATTGAACTATATGAAACTATATAAAACTAATAAAACTTTATGAAACTATATAAAACTGTATAAAACTATATAAAACTATATAAAACAAACAAAACTATATAAAACTATGTAAAACTATATAAAACTATATAAAACTATATAAAACTATATAAAACTATATAAAACTATATAAAACTATATAAAACTATATAAAACTAACAAAACTATATAAACATATATAAAACTCTATACAACTATGTAAACCTATATAAAACTCTATAGAACTATATAAAAGTATCTAAAACTATATACAACTATATAAAACTAACAAAACTATATAAAACTGTATAAAACTCTATAAAACTATGTAAAACTATATAAAACTATATAAAACTATATAAAACTATATAAATCTATATAAAAATCTATACACCTATGTAAACCTATATAAAACTCTATAGAACTATATAAAAGTATATAAAACTATATACAACTATATAAAACTAACAAAACTATATAAAACTATATAAAACTATATAAAACTATATAAAACTGTATAAAACTATATAAAACTATATAAAACTACAGAAAACGATATAAACTCTATAAAACTATATATAACTATATAAAACTAACAAAACTATATAAAACTATATAAAACTATATAAAACGATATAAAACTATATATAACACTATATAAAACTATATAAAACTAACAAAACTATATAAAACTATATAAAACTAATAAACCAATATAAAACTTTATAAAACTCTATAAAAGTATATAAAACTAATAAAACTATATAAAACTATATAAAACTATATAAAACTAAGAAAACTATATAAAACTATGTATAACTCTATAAAACTTTATAAAACTCTATAAAAGTATATAAAACTAATAAAACTATATATAACTATATAAAACTATACAAAACTAAGAAAACTATATAAAACTATATATAACTCTATAAAACTATATAGAACTATATAAAGCTAACAAAACTATGTAAAACTATATAAAACTATATAAAACTATATAAAACTATACAAAACTATGAACACTATATAAAACTATATATAACTCTATAAAACTGTATAGAACTATACAAAGCTAACAAAACTATATAAAACTATATAAATCTATATAAAACTATATAAAACTATATAAAACTAATAAAACTATATAAAACTATGTAGTGCTATATAAAACTCTATAACACTATATAGAACTGCATAAAATTATATAAATCTCTATAAAACTATATAACACTATATAAAACTATGTAAACCTATATAAAACTCTATAGAACTGTATAAAAGTATATAAAACTATACAAAACTATATAAAACTATATAAAACGATATGAAACTATGTAAAGCTATATAAAAGTATATAAAACTATATAAAACTATATAAAACTATATAAAGCTGTATAAAACTATATAGAACCGTATAAAACTATGTCAAACTATATATAACTAATAAAACTATGTCAAACTACATAGAGCTAAATAAAACTATGTAAAACTATAAAATTCTATTAAAACTATATAAAACTATATAAAACTATATAAAACTATATAAAACTATATAAAACTAACATAACTATATAAAACTATATAAAACTATATAGTACTATATAAAACTATATAAAACTAACAAAACTATATAAAACTATTTAAAACTATATAGTACTATATAAAACTATATAAAACTATATAGTACTATATAAAAATATATAATACTCTATTAAACTATATAATACTATATAAAACTATATAAAACTATATAAAACTATATAAAACTATTTAAAACTATATAAAACTAACAACACTATTTAAACTATGTAAAACTATATAAAAATATATGAAACTATATAAAACTAACAAAACTATTTAAAACTATATAAAACTATATAGTACTATATAAAAGTATATAAAACTATATAAAACTATATAAAACTAACAAAACTACATATAAAACTATATCAAACTATATCAAACTATATAAAACTATATAAAACTATACAAAACTAACAAAACCATATAAAACTATATAAAACTAACAAAACTATATAAAACCATATAAAACTATATAAAACTATATAAAACTATATAAAACTATATAAAACTATATAAAACTATACAAAACTATATGAAACTATATTAAACTATATAAAACAAACAAAACTATATAAAACTATATAAAACTATATAGTACTATATAAAACTGTATAAAACTATATAAAACTGTCTGAAAATGTATGAACCTATATAAACTATATAAAACTATATAAACCTATATAAAAGTCTATAGAACTATATAAAACTAACAAAACTATATAAAACTATATAAAACTATATAAAACCATATATAACTATATAAAACTATTTAAAACTAAATAAAATTATATAAAATTATATAAAGCTGACAAGACTATACAAAACTATATAAAACTATATAAAACTAACAAAACTATTTAAAACTATATAAAACTATATAAAACCATCTAAAACTATATAATACTGTATAAAACTATATAAAACTATATATAACCATATAAAACTATATAAAACCATATAAAACTATATAAAACAATATAAAACAATATAAAACTAACAAAACTATATAAAACAATATAAAACTATATAAAACTATACAAAACTAACAAAACTATATAAAACTATATAAAACTATATAAAGCTAACGAAACTATATAAAACTATATAAAACTATTTAAAACTATATAAAACTATATAAAACTATATAAAGCTAACAAAACTATATAAAACTATGTAAAACTATATAAAGCTATACAAAACTATATAAAGCTAATAAAACTATGTAAAACTATATAATACTATATAAAACTACATAAAACTATATATAACCATATAAAACTATATAAAACTATATAAAACGAATAAAACTATATAAAACTATATAAAACGAATAAAACTATATAAAACTATATAGTACTATATAAAACTATATAACACTATATAAAATTTTATAAAACTATATAAACTATATAAAACTATATAAAACGAGTAAAACTATATAAAACTATGTAAACCTATATAATACTCTATAGAACTGTATAAAACTATATAAAACTATATAAAACTGTATAAAACTATACAAAACTATATAAAACAATATAAAACAATATGAAACTCTATAAAACTATATAAAACTCTATAAAACTATATAAAACTATATAAAACTATATAAAACTATATAAAATTATATAAAACTATATAAAACTATATAAAACTAACAAAACTATATAAAACTATATAAAACTATTTAAAACTATATAAAAGTCTATAAAACTATATAAAACTATTTAAAACTATATGAAACTATATAAAACTATATAAAACGAACAAAACTATATAAAACCAAATAAAACTATATAAAAATATATAAAACTATATAAAATTATATATAACTATATAAAACTATATAAAACTAATAAAACTTTATAAAACTATATAAAACTGTATAAAACTATATAAAACTATATAAAACTAACAAAACTATATAAAACTATGTAAAACTATATAAAACTATATAAAACTATGTAAAACTATATAAAACTATATAGTACTATATAAAAAC
>NW_027475731.1:0-33329 GCF_051020985.1 Nomia melanderi | reverse complement strand
TATAGTTTTATATAGTTTTATATAGTTTTATATAGTCTTATATGGTTTTATATAATTTTGTATAGTTTTATATAGTTTTATGTAGTTTTATATAGTTTTATATAGTTTGATATAGATTGATATTGTTTTATGTAGTTTTATATAGTTTTATATAGGTTTAATAGATTTATATAGTTTTGTGTTGTTTTATATAGTTTAGTATAGTTTTAATTTATTTATATAGTTTTATATAATTTTAAGTAGTTTTGAATAGTTTTATATAGTTTTATATGGGTTTAATAGATTTATATAGTTTTATATAGTTTTATATTGATATGTATTGTTTTATACAGCTTTATATAGTTTTAATAGCTTTATATAGTTTTATATAGTTTTATAGTATAGCTTCTCGGCCTTAAGACTAAGATAAAAGTGTACTCGCATAACACACAACTAGATCGCTACTCGGCCTTATGGCTAAGATCAATGTGTATTCGCATAACACACATGCAGACCGCTTCTCGGCGTTATGGCTAAGATCAGAGTGTACTCGCATAAAACGCATCCAGATCACTACTCTGCCTTATGGCTAAGATCAAAGTGTACTCGAATACACCAAACCAAGGTCGCTTCTCGGCCTTACGGCTATGATCAAAGTATACTCGCATAAAACACATCGAGTTCGCTTCTCGGCCTTATGGTTAGGATCAAAGTGTAGTCTCATAACACACATCGACATCACTTCTCGACATTAGTGCTAAGATCAAAGTGTACTCGCATAACACACGTCCAGATTACTTCTCGGCCTTACGGCTAAGATCAAAGTGTACTCGAATAACCCAAATCCAGATCGCATCTCGGCCTTATGGCTAAAATCAAAGTGTACTCGCGTAACACACATTCAGATCGCTTCTCGTCCTTATGGCTACGATCAAAGTGTACTCGCATAATTCACATGCAGGTCGCTTCGCAGACTTATGGCTACGATCAAAGTGTACTCACATAACACACATCCAGATCGCTTCCCAGCCTTATGGCACAGAACAAACTGTACTCGCATACCACACATCCAGATCGCTTCTCCGCGTTATGGAAAAGATCAAAGTGTACTCGCATAACACACATCCAGATCGATTATCGGCCTTGTGGCTAAGATCAATCTGTACTCGAAAACACCAAACCAAGGTCGCTTCTCGGACTTACGGCTATGATCAAAGTGTACTCGCATAAAACACATCGAGTTCGCTTCTCGGCCTTATGGCTAAGATCATTGTGTATTCGCATAACACACATCCAAATCGCTTGTCGGGCTTATAGATAAGATCAAGGTGAACTTGGTTAAGCCAAATCCAGGTCGCTGCTCGACCTTATGGCTAAGATAAAAGTGTACTCGCATAACACACAACTAGATCGCTACTCGGCCTTATGGCTAAGATCAATGTGTATTCGCATAACAAACATCCTAATCGCTCCTCTGTCTTATGCTTAAGATCAAAGTGTACTGGAATAACCCAAATCCAGATTACTGCACGTCCGTATGGCTAAGATCAATGCGCGTTCGCACAAGAAACAGCAGGAACTCTTCACGGGCTTATGAGTAAGATCAAAGTGTACTCGCAGAACAAACACCCAGAACGCTTCACGGGCTCATGGCTAAGACCAATGCGTACTCGCAGAACAAACATCCAGAACGCTTCATGGGCTTATGGCTGAGATTAAAGTGTACTCGAATAACCCAACTCCAGAGCGCTTCTCGGCATTATGGCTAAGATCAAAGTGTACTCGCATAACACACATCCAGATCGTTTCTTGGCCTCATGGCTAAGATCAAACTGTACTAGCAAAACACACATCCAGATCGCTTCTCGGCCTTATGTCTAAGGTCAAAGTGTACTCGAATAACCCAAATTCAGATCGATTTTCGGCCTCACGGCTATGGTCAAAGTGTACACTCATAACACACATCCAGATCACTTCTCGGCCTGATGGCTAAGGTCAGAGTGTACTCGCATAACACACGTCCAGATCGCTTCACAGCCTTATGGCTAAGATCAAAGTGCACTCGCATAGCACACATCCAGATCACTTCTCGGCCTTATGGCTAAGGTCAAAGTGTACTCGAATAACCCAAAGCCAGATCGCTTCTCGGCCTTATCTCGAAGATCAAAGTGTACACGAATAACCTAAAGTACGGTTAAGTACGGTCAGTACGGCTAAGATCAAAGAGTACTCGCATAAGACATATCCAGATCGCTTCCCGTCCATATGGCTAAGATCAGGTGTACTCGCATAACACACATCCAGATCGCATCTCGGCCTTATGGCTAATATCAAAGTGTACTCGAATAACACACAACCAGATCGCTTCACTGGATTGTGCCTAAGGTCAAACTGTACTCGCATAACACATATCCAGATCGTTTCAAGGCCTTACAGCTAAGATCAAAGTGTACTCGCATAACACACATCCATATCGCTTCTCGGCCTTAAGACTAAGATCAAAGTGTACCCGCGTAACACACATACAGAACGTTTCTCGGCCTAATGGCGAAGATCAAAGTGTACACGCATAACACACAACCAGATAGCTTCTCGGCCTTATGGCTATGCTTTTCCATAATTATTTATATTAGCCGTAAGGCCCGGGAGCCGATCTGGATCTGTGCTTTGTGGGTACACGTTGCTATTAACCGTGATGCCGACCAGCGATCGGGATCCGTGTAATGCGAGTACACTTTGATATTAAGTGTAAGGTGGAGAAGCGTTGTGGAATTGTGTTCTGCGAGTTTTATATAATTTTATACATTTTTATACAGTTTTGTATAGTATATTATATTTCTATATAATTTTATACTGTTTTATATAGTATTATACACGTTTCTATAGCATTATGTAGTTTAACGTGGTTTTACATTGTATTGTATACTTTTCTATTGTATTTCACATTTTACATTGTGTTATGCAGTTATATATATTATCATGAAGTTTTGTGTAGTTTCATGAAGTTTTTTGCAGTTTTATATAACTTGAAATAGTTCTATATTGGCCTATATAGTTTTATATAGATCTGTATAGTTTAATATAATTTATGTAGTTTTATATAGTATCCATAGTCTTATATAGTTTCATGCGGTTTTATATTTTTCTATATTGTTCTATATTGTATTACACCATTTTACATTGCTTGACACAGTTTCATATTTTTTCGTATTGTTTTGAATATTTTTATATCGTTTTATATAGTTTTATATCGTTTTATATAGTATTATACATTTTTATATAGTTTGATATAGTTTTATATAGTTTAATATATCTATATATAGCTTTATACAGTTTCATATAGTTTTGTATCGTTTTATATAGTTCTATATACTTTTATATAGTTTCATACAGTTTTATATAGTTTAATACAGTTTTATATAGTTCAATATAGTTTTAATACATTTATGTAGTTTTATACAGCATAGCATAGTTTTAATAGATTTATAAAGTTTTACATAGTTTTATATGGTTCTATCTAGTTTTATATAGCTTTATATAGTTTTGTATAGTTGTATATAGTTTTATATAGTTTTATTAGTTTTATATGGATTTATACAGTTTTATATAGTTTTATATAGTTTTATATAGTTTTGCATAGTTTTACATACTCTTATATATATTTATATATTTTTATATTGTTTTACATCGTTCTTTATAGTTTTATATAGATTGATATTGTTTTATGTAGTTTTATATGGTATAATATAGTTTTAGAGAGATTTACATAGCTTTATAAAGTATTAATCGATTTATATAGTTATATAGTTTTACATGGTTTAATATAGTTTTAGAGAGATTCACATAGTTTTATGCAGTTTTATTAGTTGTACATAGTTTTATACAGTTTTAAATAGTTTTGTATAGTTTTATATAGTATTATACAGTTTTGTATAGTTTTACATTCCTTTATATAGTTTTCTTAGTTTCTTTAGTTTTATATAGTTTTATACAGTTTTATATGGTTTTATAAGGTTTTATATAGTTTTGTTAGTTTTATATAGTTTTATATAGTTTTATTAGTTTTACATAGTTTTATATAGTTTTGCATAGTTTTACATAGTCTTGTATATATTTATATATTTTTATATTGTTTTACATGGTTTTTTATAGTTTTATATAGATTGATATTGTTTTATGTAGTTTTATATGGTATAATATAGTTTTAGAGAGATTTACATAGCTTTATAAAGTATAAATCGATTTATATAGTTATATAGTTTTACATGGTTTAATATAGTTTTAGAGAGATTCACATAGTTTTATGCAGTTTTATTAGTTTTACATAGTTTTTTACAGTTTTAAATAGTTTTGTATAGTTTTATATAGTTTTATACAGTCTTGTATAGTTTTACGTAGTTTTACATAGTCTTACATGGTTTTATATGATTTTATATACCTCTATATTGTTTTATATAGTTTTATATAGTACGATACGGTTTTATAAGGTTTACATTGATCTATATAGTTTTATTAGTTTCATTAGTTTTATATAGTTTTAATAAATTCATATAATCGTATATAGTTTTATATAGTTTTATGTAGTTTTATATGGTTTTATACAGTTTTAAATAGTTTTACATAGCTTTACACAGTTTTATATAGTTTTATATGGTTATACTAGTTTCATTGGTTTTATAGAGATTAATACAGGTTTATATAGTATTACATAGTTTTATATAGTTTTATATAGTTTTATATAGTTTTATATAGTTTTATTTACTTTTATATAGTCTTATGTAGTTTTATATAGTTTTATATGGTTTTATATAATTTTATATAGTTTTATATAGTTTTATTAGTTTTATTAGTTTTATATAGTTTTAATAAATTTATATAATCGTATATAGTTTTATATAGTTTTATGTAGTTTTATATGGTTTTATACAGTTTTAAATAGTTTTACATATCTTTACACAGTTTTATATAGTTATATATGGTTAAACTAGTTTCATTGGTTTTATAGAGATTAATACAGTTTTAAATAGTTTTACATAGTTTTATAAAGTTTTATTTACTTTTATATAGACTTATATAGTGCTATATATATTTTTATTTAGTTTTATATAGTTTTATGCAGATTTATATAGTTTTATATACTTTAATATAGTTTTATATAGTTTTATATAGTTTTACATAGTTTTATTAGGTTTACAAAGTTTTATATAGTTTTATTAGTTTCATATAGTTTTATATAGTTTTATATAGTTTTATTTAGATTTATAAAGTATTATCTAGTTTTATATTGTTTTATACAGTTTTATATGGTTTTATAAGGTTTTATATAGTTTTGTTAGTTTTAGATAGTTTTATATAGTTTTATTTGTTTTACATAGTTTTATATAGTTTTGCATAGTTTTACATAGTTTTATATATATTTATATATTCGTTATTGTTTTACATCGTTTTTTATAGTTTTATATAGATTGATATTGTTTTATGTAGTTTTATATAGATAGGTTTTTTTTGTGTAGGTTTATATAGTTTTACATGGTATAATATAGTTGTAGAGAGATTTACATAACTTTATAGAGTATTAATCGATTTATATCAGTTTTACATAGTTTTATATAGTTTTCAATAGTTTTACATAGCTTTACACAGTTTTATATAGTTTTATCTGGTTATACTAGTTTCATTGGTTTTATAGAGATTAATACAGTTTTATATAGTTTTACATAGTTTTATATACATTTATATAGTTCTATACAGTTTTATATAGTTTTATACAGTTTTATTAGTTTTACTAGATTTATATAGTTTTACATAGTTTTATATAGTTTTTTATAATTTCATATAGTTTTATATAGTTTTATATAGTATTATGTAGTTTTATATATATTTATATAGTTTTATATAGTTTCATATAGTATAATATAGTTTTATATAGTATTATATAGTTTTATATAGTTTTGTATAGTTCTGTATAGTTTTATATAGTTTCATCAGTTTTATACAGTTTTATATATTTTTATTCAGTTTTATATAGTATTATATAGGTTTATATAGTTTTATACAGATGGATATTGTCTTATGTAGTGTTATATAGTTTTATATAATTTCAAATTGTACTATATACTTTTGTCAGTTTTATATAGTATTATATAGTTTTATATAGTTTTATATAGTTTTATATAGTTTTATATAGTTTTATATATGTTTATATAGTTTTATATAGTTTTATATAGTTTTATATAGTTTTGTATAGGTTTATATAGTTTTATATAGTTTTATATAGATTGATATTGTTTTATGTAATTTCATATAGTTTTATATGGACTGTTATTGTTTTATGTAGTTTTATATGGTTTTATTAGTTTAACATAGTTTTATATAGTTCTATATTGTTTTATATAGTTTTATATAGTTTTATATAGTTTTGTATAGTTTCATATAATTTTATTTCGTTTTATTTAGTTTTATATAGTTTTATATAATTTTATATAGTTTAATACAGTTTTATATAGTTTTATGTAGTTTCATATAGTTTTGATAGTTTTATATAGTTTTAAATAGTTTTATATAGTTTTACATAGCTTTATATAGTTTTACATAGTTTAATACAGTTCTATATAGTTTTATATATTTTTATATAGTTTTCCATAGTTTTATGTAGATTTACATAGTTTTATATAGTTTTTCATAGTTTTGTATAGTATTATATTGTTTTATATAGATTTATATAGTTTTATATAGTTTTATATAGCTTTATATAGTTTTATACAGTTTTATTAGTTTTACATAGTTTTATATACGTTTACATAGTTCTATAAAGTTTCATATAGATTTATACAGTTTTATTAGTTTTACTAGATTTATATAGTTTTATATAGTTTTATATAGTTTTATACTGTTTCATACAGTTCTCTATAGTTTCATATAGTTTTGTCAGTATTATATAGTTTTGTACAGTTTTATATAGTTTCATATAGTATTATATAGTTTTATATAGTTTTATACAGTTTCATATAGTCTTATTATTTTTATATAGTTCTATATAGTTTTTATATAGTTTTATTAGTTTTATTAGTTTTATATAGGTTTATATAGTTTTACTTGTTATCTGTAGTTTTATATAGTTTTATTAGTTTTATATAGCTTTATCCAGTTTTATAAGGTTATATATAGATTCATATAGTTTTATTAGTTTTATATAGTTTTATATAGTTTCATATAGTTTTATTAGTTTAATATAGTTTTATGTAGTTTTATACAGTTTTATACAGTTTGATATAGTTTTATTAGTTTTATATAGTTTTATATAGTTTTGTATAGTTTCATATCGTTTAATATAGTTTTATACAGTTTTACATAGTTTTTTATAGTTTTATATATTTTTATATATTTTTATATAGTGTTATATAGTTTTATATAGTTTTATTAGTTTTATATATTCTTATATAGTATTCATATAGTTTTATAAGCTTAATATAGTTTTATATAGTTTTATACAGTTTTATACAGTTCTCTATAGTTTTATATAGAGTTATCAGTTTTATATAGTTTTATACAGTTTTATAAATATTATATAGATTTACATAGTTTTATATAGCTTTATATAGTTTTATATTGTTTTATATAGTTTTATATAGTTTTATATAGTTTTATATAGTTTTATTTGCTTTAGGTAGTTTTATATAGTTTTACATACTATTTTATAGTTTTATACAGTTTCATTAGTATTATATAGTCTTATATAGTTCTCTATAGTTTCATATAGTTTTATTACCTTTATATAGTTTTATATAGTTTTATATAGTTTTATATAATTTTATATAGTTTTATATAGTTTTATATAGTTTTATATAGTTTTATATAGTTTTATATAGTTTTCTATAGTTTGATTTGTTTTATATAGTTTTATATAGTTTTCTATAGTTTGATTTGTTTTATATAGTTTTATATAGTTTTATATAGTTTTATATAGTTTTATATAGTTTTATACAGTTTTAAATAGTTTAATATAGTTCCATATAACTTTATATATTTTTATATTCTTTGATATAGTTTTATTAGGTTTATATAGTTTCATATAGCTTCTTATAGTTTTATATAGTTGTGTGTATTTTTATATAGTTTTATACAGTTTTAAATAGTTTTATATAGTTGTGTATAATTTTATATAATTTTATATAGTTTTATATAGCTTTAAATAGTTTTATATTGTTTTGTATAGTTTTATATAGTTTTGAATACTTTTATGTAGTTTTATACAGTTTTAAATAGTTTAATATAGTTCCATATAACTTTATATAATTTTATATACCTTTATATAGTTTTATTAGTTTTAAATAGTTTTATTAGTTTAATTAGTTTTCTAACTTTTATACAATTTTATATAGTTTTATATAGATCGCCATAGTTTTTTTAGTTTCATATAGTTTTATATAGTTTTATTTAGTTTTATATAGTTTTATATAGTTTCATATAGTTTTAAATAGTTTTATATAGTTTTATATAGTTTTATATAGTTTTATATAGTTTTATATAGTTTTGTATAGGTTTATTAGTTTTATGCAATTTTATATAGTTTTATATTGTTTTACATTGTTTTATATTGTTTTATATAGTTTCATTAGTTTTACATAGTTTTATCTAGTTTTATATAGTTTTACATAGCTTTATATAGTTTTATATAGTTTTATATTGTTTTATTAGTTTTACATAGTTTTATATAGTTTTATATCGTTTATATAGTTTTATATAGTTTTGTATAGTTTCATATAGTTTCATTAGTTTGAAATAGTTTTATATACATTTATATAGTTTTATATAGTTTTATACAGCTTCGTATAATTTTATATAGTTTTTCTAGGTTTATATAGTTTTACATAGTTGTATATAGTTTTATATAGTTTTATATAGTTTTATATAGTTTTATATAGTTTTATATAGGTTTATTAGTTTATTATTAGTACTCGAATAAACAAAATCCAGATCGCTTCTGGGACTCATGGCTACGATCTAAGCGTACTCGCATAACACACATCCAGATCGCTTCTCGGCCTTATTGCTAAGATCAAAGAGTACTCGACTAAACCAAATCCAGATCGCTTCTCGGCCTTATGGCTAAGATCAAAGTGTACTCGAATAACCCAAATCCAGACCGCTTCTCGGCCTTATGGCTACGATCAATGTATACTCACATAACACACATCCAGATCGCATGTCGGCCTTATGGCTGAGAATAAAGTGTACTCTCATAACACACATCAAGAGCGCTTCTCAGGTTTATGGCAAAAATGAAAGTGTACTCGAAGAACCCAAAGCCAGATCGCGTCTCGGCCTTGAGGCTAAGATCGAAGTGTACACGCACAACCCAAATCCAGATCGCTGCTCGGCTTTATGGCTAAGATCAAAGAGTACTCGCATAAGACATATCCAGATCGCTTCTAGGCCTTATGGTTAAGATCAAAGTGGACGCGCATAACACACATCCAAATCGCTTCTGGGCCTTATTACTAAGATCAAAGGGTACTCGCAAAACACACATCCAGATCGCTTCCCGGTATTATGGCTAAGATCAAAGTGTGCGAGCATAACCCAACTCCAGATCGCTTCGCGGCTTATGGCTAAGATAAGATCGTACTCGTATAACACACGTACAGATTTCTTCTCGCGGTTAGGCTAAGATCAAAGTGTACTCGCGTAACACACATCCAGATCGTGTCTCGGCTTGATGGCTAAGATCAAAGGGTACTCGCATAATACACATCCCAAGATCTTCTCGGCCCTATGGATAAGATCAAAGTGTACTCGCATAACACACCTCCAGATCGCTTCTCGTCCTTATGGCTAAGATCAAATTACACTCGGATAACACACATCCAGATCGCTTCCAGGCCTTATGGCTAAGATAAAAGTGTACTCGAATAACACACATCCAGAACGCTTCATGGCCTTACGGCTAAGATCAAAGTGTACTCGCATAACACAAATGCAGATCGATTCTCGGCTTTATGGCTAAGATCAAAGTGAACTGGAATAACACAAATCCAGATCGCTCCTCGGCTTTATGGCTAAGATCAAACTGTACTCCCATAACACTCATCCAAATCGCTTCTCGGCCTTCTGGCTAAGATCAAAGTGTAGTCGATTAACCCATATCCAAATCGCTGCTCGGCCTTATGGGTAAGATCAAAGTGTACTGTCATAACACACATCTAGATCGCTCCTCGGCCTTATGGCTGAGATCAAAGTGTACTCTCATAACACACATCGAGTTCGCTTCTCGGCCTTATGGCCATTTATTTATCATTTCGTCTATATAACTATTAATGTTCTATCTATCTTACTCTGTTTATTTAACTACTTATTTATTTAGTTATTAACTCATTTAATTATATTCTTTTCCTGGTTTTTATTTATCTATTTACTTAACCATTTCAAACATACTGACTAACGATATATTTATCTGTTTAGTTACATATTTTTTTCTTTTTTCTTTCATTCTACTTACGTATTTATTTATTTATGTAAACATTTATTTATTTACATATTTATCTATGTACATATTTATTCATCTACATATTTATTTATTTACATATTTATTTACATATCTGTTTATTTTTTCTTTCTGAACTAACTACGAGATTTGGTAACGATTTCTTAATTAGTGATGTGACACTGGTTCTAATTATTCATCAATTTGGTACTCTTTCTTTTATTTTTCTTTAATTTTTTTATATTTCTGATTTTTTTATCCCAGTTTATTTATTTATCTATTTATTTATTTATTTATTATTTATTATTTATTTATTTATGTACTTGTTATTTATTTATTATGTATATTTGTTTATTTAATCTTTAATGTTTATTCTCGCTTGTTTCTGTTTGGTTATTTATTTTATCTATTTATTTATTTATTTATTTATGTATATATATTTCTGTGCCTCTTCTTTTCTTGTTTATATTTATGTATGCTATGTATATTTGTTTATTTAATCTACGCTACTATTATTTATTTATTTATATAATTTATTCTAGTTTGGCTATTTATTCGATTAACTATCTACTTCCACTAGTATATACATATTCAGACTCTTGCTAGATTCATATAAATGCTAAGGTGTTTATGAGATAATGTTTATGAGATCTGAAAATAGCGACAGACGCTATAGAGTTATATCAACTATTTTGCCTTCGCCATAAAGGCGCTACTATGTATCCACTCCCAGCCAAACAATGTAAGGCTGGGGGAACATTCTTTGTGAATAAAGCGCTTTTTATCTGTTCTTATCAGCTTAATATCTGATACACTCCGCATCGCGGAGTCAGAAAATTAACGTGATTTTTGGATTCAGGCGGATCGCTAGGGCTCGCTCCACTTCCGCCGTGAGTCGGTCCGGCACTGCAGTGCCGCCAGAAACGGCTCAATTAGCGCTGCTAATTAGAGCTCTTATTTTTTTTCACCTGCTGGACCGACTCGGGACTCCAAAGAGTAAGCCCCTTAATATTCTGGCTCCGCGAAGTCCCGAAATCTCGGTAAATTCACCCGCCGCGGTACTACGCAACAGTGCGGGCCGAGTTGCGATCGGGCGTGTGCGCGGCAAGGTCTGTTCACGATCAGTGCTCGAGGTGTTGTGCGGTAAAGTGTGATAAAGTGCCTTCGCCACGGGACCGGATCAAGCCTGCGCGGGAGTACACCTGCGCCGCCCACCTGCGCGGGAGGATCACCCGCGCATCACCACCTGCGCCGCCCACCATCCTGCTTCCGTGGACAACCGAGGGAGAGGACGACCAGGGTCTACTGAGGGTCTAAGAGGGTCCTAGGACAACCAGCCCTCTACTTGGACGCCAACAACCACCACAGGCCAACCCCATCAGCCCTGGTCTTCCTCTACGTGGGTCACCCAACACCGCTACGACCCACCAGGACTTGGGCATCGGCAACCCCGACGGGAAGGACGGCTCGCCTGATCCACGTCTACCTCCGCTGGATCAGGAATCAGGAGCGAGGTGTTATTCCCCTCGGAGAGAGCTCCTGCATCGCTGGACTCCTGCGCCGAGTGAGTCTCTCTTCTCTTTCTATCCCCCCGGCAGTGAGGAGGGTAACGCAGCCGGTCTCCAGCCGTCTGCGGTGCTCGAATCATCGTCGGTAGTCCTCTACCTTACCCCTACGCGTCCACCCACTCCTCCGATCTCTCTCATCCGTTGAAGTGTATCAACGGACCGGGACGCGTGAGGTCCGAGTCGAGTGGCGCCTCCACTTCCTTCTTTTCCCTTCAGTCACCGCCCGCGTGGAGGCTGACTCCACTCACCCGTTAGTTAGTGCAGTCCTCGGTGGAGTGGGTGATTCCGTCGCTCTTCCTCCATCGAGATCGCTGCACTCCTCCGTAACCGTCACCTGTTAGTCTCCCTACCGACTGCCACGTCGGAGGCTGTCATTTTTCCAGGCAGTCTTCGACACCGGACATAGTGCCGGCGGAGTCAGTAGGGTGTTAGCGCGTGGCGGTATTCCTTCTGTCGCTTTGGACTTAGTTTTCTCTTCTCTTCCTCTGTTATTCCCACTCTGTCTATCCTCCCCGTTTCGCCTCGCTGTGGCACTTAGAAATATTTGCCACAGCAACTCTGTCTCTTCTTCTGTCTCACTTAGCGTAGGACTTAGTCTTAAGAGCGATGCAGGACCGCGGTGATAGTGCGTCAGTCACCTCCTGCACTACCGAGGGGAGTAATAATCTCGCCCTGGTGACTCCCTTCCCGGCGGAGTTCCGATGCCCTGCCTGCTTCGGTGTCCCCGGGATCAGGATGAGTGGCGTGTACAAGTCCCACACGGATTTGACAAAGCACGCCCGGAAACATCATCCGGGCGTTGTATTGACGTACAAGTGTCGTGAGTGCAGCTTCACCGGCGATGGGAGGTATCCTATCAAGGTGGAGAGGCTGCACCGCGACTTTTTACACAAATCCGACCAACAGAACAATCCGTGTGGGACTTGTACAGTTCCCGTGACAGGTTCGACCGGTTCGAGCAACACCTCTCGTCGGGGGAGTTCCGCGTTATTCGCCTCCGTAGAACCGCGCGCTGTTGCGTTAGCTGCTGCCAATTTGGCGGCCCAGTCCCCGCCCCCGCAAACGACGTGCGCCGCGACGTAGCCGCCCACCCACACCCTTTCTACGACGAGGGATTCAACGGGGACGGCAATCACCACCTGCACGACGCGGCGCACAATGGCGGCAGCGGCAACAACAACGGCAACAGCTAAAACATCTGCAACTACGACGGGGACAACAACGAGGACTACGAGGACGACGACGAAGACGACGACAACGTGACCGGTGGCTAGGGGGGGGGGGGGCAAAGCGCGGCCCTGAAGCCGGTCCAGCACTCCCACGCTAACCATCACCATTGGGCCGACTACCAGCGCCCGGCCCGCGCCCCGACCCCTCGCCACACAACCAATCTACACCAAACCCAAGGAAACGCTACCGGTCAATAAGAGCGGCAGCCCGCTGCGGCGATCGGGGTCGACTGCTCCTATGACATCGCCGCCGGCTGCAAGGGCGCCTGCTACCGGGAGGGGCTCCGATCCCTCAGCCGCTACCACAACGAGGCTCACCCCACCGGGCAGAAGAACGGCCCCCGCTACCAGGGGGTCGACTGGCACCCCTCCAGCGAGGACCCCACCCGTCAAGACCCCGCCCACCACCACCCAAGGGCGGGTGACACGGGGTACGAGGGGTGCCAGCGCCCCGGTGGAGGTGGGCAGAAGAACCACCACCACCACACGGGGGACGGAAGCGGCTCCGACCGGAGCCAGAAGAACGCCCCCGAGATTAGGAGGGACACCCACCGCCCAAACTCCATCTCCAAGGGCGGTGGCTCAAGGGAAGGGTCCCTCCAGCGGCCCATCACCACCTCGGGCCGCTCAAAGGAAACCCTCGGGGGTAAGGACAGCGGCTTCGCCATCATACGCCGCCGTCACAGCGGGCACCCCTTCCCACACGTCACCTCCCTCGCCGATAGACGTCGCGCCGGAAAGGGGGCTGCGTACAGCAACCAGGGCCACCCCTACACCGCCCGGGCCATCACCACCACCACCAAGACGCAGCCCCCCACCGAGGAAGCACCGTAGCCCCAGGACGCCGCCGACCATCCGATAATGACCCCCCTGCCTATTGTAGGAGGAGCGATGGTAGCCAGGCCGCTACCACCATCTCCAGCGGCCCCGCTCCTCCCACCCATCGAAGAGGTGGAGGTGCCACAGCCGGCCGGGGCAGCCGCAACCCCGGAATCATCACCGGAGCCGTGGCGAATCGCCGCTGGATCCCGCCGACGCCACCACCGCGGGATCCTGTTGTCGAGCTCGTCGTCCGAAGAGGAGGCGCAGCCGCTGCCGCCAGAGAAGAGGACGACGACGCCTCCTCTACCACCGCGAGAAAAGTCCCCCGCCCGGCCGCCACCGGGCAGCAGCAGCAGCAGCAACAACAACAACAGCGCCGCGCACAATAACGCGCATCGGCCTGGAGCAGGGTGCTCCGGGGCGCCCTCGGTGAGTAGCGTAACATCGTTTAGCCTTTCGCTACTCCCGAGTGTCCCACGTAGTGCCCCCGGCTCCCTTTTTACTTTGCGGGAAGGGGTAGTTTTAAATCGCGCGGGGAGGAATAATCGGAGGCCCGTCACCGTTGATGTAACCGTGAGGGGTGCTCCTGCCTCCGCGACGGAGGCGATCGCACCTGCGAGAAGTCGCAGAACGACCGCACCCTCGCGTGCCTCGGGACCTCGTGAGCCCAGGCGTCCTGCGGCATCCGGGCATTCCTCTCGAAGAAGGGGCGCCATCCGGCCTTTGGTTGGGGAAGCGTTTCCTTCGGAGAGAGAGTTGCTGATCGGCATTGTGCAGAACGCTGGCTCCCTGGAGCAGCTGGAGGATGTTGCGAGGGAAATCGCAGCATACCTGCAGGGCTTCAGAGTCGGGGGACCGACCACGAGAGGAGGCGGGACGGATAGGCCCCAACGGCTTGCGAGAGCTAGGGGCGTGTCGGGCGACCAAGCGGCTCGCGGTTCGAACGGTCACCGCGATCGTCCTGTGTTGGCAGGTGGACCAACGCGGGGAGACCAGGTAAGGGAGGCTACGCGGATACAACGGCTCTTCAGGCAGAACCGCCGGCGTGCTGTTCAGGAGGTGCTCATGGGCCCGTCCTTGCACTGCAAAGTGCCTAAGGACAGGGTACATGAGTACTTTCTCAACATGTACTTACCGGCGGGGAACCTGGGAGCTAGGCCTCCCCCGCCTTCCATCGAGGCTCCAGACGAGGCCAGCAATGTGGCCTTGGTGAAGCTCTTAAAAATGAGTGAGGTAGATCGTCGGATCAGGCGTATGACAAACTCTGCGCCCGGTCCCGACGGTCTAACTTACAATGATCTAAAAAGGGCAGATCCGGGGTCACATTTGCTGACCTCATTGTTCAATTTGTGTCTTCGTCTGGAGTCGGTCCCCTCGTGTTGGAAAATTTCCAACACTGTGCTTGTGCACAAAAAGGGCGATAGCCACGACCTGTCAAAACTGGCGACCGCTGGCCATATCTGACACGACCCCGAAGCTCTCCGCCGCTGTTCTGGCTGACCGTCTCGTCGCGTGGTCGGTCCAGAACAAGCGCCTAAGTCCCGCGCAAAAGGGCTTCTTGCCGTACGAGGGGTGTTATGAACATAACTTCGTGCTGCAGGGGGCCCTTACAGACGCTCGCAGGTGGCGGCGTCAGGCAGTGGTGGCGTGGTTGGACCTGGCGAACGCGTTCGGCTCGGTCCCCCACGCCTCCATCTACCAATCCTTCGTGGAGGCCGGGGTTCCCTCTACTCTTCAGAATATTCTGAAGAGTATGTACCACGGTTGCACCACACGGGTGCTGAAAGCCGACGGGTTTACCGACCCCGTTCCGATCCTCTCCGGGGTGCGCCAGGGCTGTCTGATGAGCCCTGTGGCGTTTAACCTCGCCCTGGAACCGGTGCTGCGCGCAGCTACTGGGACCTCGGCGGGTTACACGCTGCACGGCCATCGGCACAGTGTCCTGGCGTACGCGGACGATCTCGCGTTGATCGCCGACACCCCGGAGGGTATGGAAACGCTGCTAAAGGCAGTGGATGCTGCGGCGAGTGGCATCGGATTGCAGTTTAATCCCGCAAAATGCGCGACCCTCCACCATCGTGGTAGGGGGCCGCGCGAGATCCGTCCACTCGCTTCACCATCCAGGGTCAGGAAATGCGCGCCCTGGCAGCCGGTAAGACCTACGAACACCTGGGCGTTCCCACAAGGTTTCAGGTCCGTTAAACCCCACTGTTGACGATCGAAGAGCTGGTCCAGGACCTGCAGGCCGTCGACCGTTCCCTCTTGGTCCCGTGGCAGAAGGCCGAGACCGTGGCAGCTTTTATACTGCCACGCCTCGACTTCTACCTGCGGGGAGCCCACGCGGAGAAACGTCCCTTAATTACTGTCGACAAAGAGATTCGACGTATGGCCAAGTCCTGGCTCAACCTCCCGCAGCGGGCCAGTCTTTTGACGGCGGATGATGCGGTGGTCAGGGAGTTGAACTGGAACTCGCTGCGCGAGGCTGTAGCCAGGAAAATCGGCCATACCAACCCGTCGAACAATGACCTGGCCGAGTACCACTCTGGTTCGCTGAAGGGGTACTTCGCCAGGGACGGGGGGGACATTTCTTCGCTGTGGTCGAGGGCACGGAACGCGGCACGCAGGAGTCGGGACCTGCTCGGATTGCGTTGGCAGTGGAGCGAGGAGAGATCTGAGCTCGCGATTACGCTCAGTGGTTCTCGCGATCGGGAGACCATTGTCCCGCCCGTGGCGAGGGTCCAGATGATTCGCCGATTGCGGATGGCAGTGGTGGAACATTACCACCAACGCCTTCAGCGTAAGAAGGACCAGGGGAAGGTATTCGGGGTGTCGTCGCGGAGTGGTGCTTCAAACCACTTCCTCCGCGGCGGCAACTTCACCCGCTTCGCCGATTGGCGCTTCATTCACCGAGCTCGCCTTGACGTCTTGCCTCTTAACGGGGCAAGACGCTGGGGTGAGGGTGATAAGCGTTGTCGGCGCTGTGGGGCGGAGCTCGAATCCCTTCCCCACGTCCTTTGCCACTGTCGTCTGCATTCGGCGGCCTGGCAACTTCGCCACGATGCGGTGGTTTCCCGCATCGCTAAGGCCTGCCGGCTCCCAGGGGAATTAAGGGTTAACCGGACGGTCGAGGGCATCGACGGGGATCTGGGGGCTCTTAGGCCTGACATCGTTGTCAGGCACGAGCCCTCAAGGAGCATCGTCATCGTCGATGTTACCGTGCCCTTCGAGGCACAATTTATTATTATTTACTTATTTATTGTTTTAACTATTTACATATTTATTTATCCACCTATTTGTCCATTGTTTTAGCTATTTATATATTTCTTTATTTATGTATTTATTTATTTATTTATTTATTTGTCTATTTATTTAACTATCCATTTATTTATTTATTTATTTATTTATTTATGTATTTGTCTATTTATTTAACTTTCTATTTATTTATTTATTTATTTATTTATTTGTCTATTTATTTAACTATATATCTATTTATTCATTTATTCATTTATTCATTTATTCATTTATTCATTTATTCATTTATTCATTTATTCATTTATTCATTTATTCATTTATTCATTTATTCATTTATTCATTTATTCATTTATTCATTTATTCATTTATTCATTTATTCATTTATTCATTTATTCATTTATTCATTTATTCATTTATTCATTTATTCATTTATTCATTTATTCATTTATTCATTTATTCATTTATTCATTTATTCATTTATTCATTTATTCATTTATTCATTTATTCATTTATTCATTTATTCATTTATTCATTTATTCATTTATTCATTTATTCATTTATTCATTTATTCATTTATTCATTTATTCATTTATTCATTTATTCATTTATTCATTTATTCATTTATTCATTTAGTCATTTAGTCATTTAGTCATTTAGTCATTTAGTCATTTAGTCATTTAGTCATTTAGTCATTTAGTCATTTATTTATTTATTCATTTATTTATTTATTCATTTACTTATGTATTTATTTATTTATTTATTTATTTATTTATTTATTTATTTATTTATTTATTTATTTATTTATTTATTTATTTATTTATTTATTTATTTATTTATTTATTTATTTATTTATTTATTTATTTATTTATTTATTTATTTATTTATTTATTTATTTATTTATTTATTTATTTATTTATTTATTTATTTATTTATTTATTTATTTATTTATTTATTTATTTATTTATTTATTTATTTATTTATTTCTATTGTATTCGCTAATCTTAATCTATATGTATCTATTTATTTATTTATTATTTTAACGTATTCTTTTATTTTAATTTATGTTTATTTGCCTACTCAGCTATCTACTTGTATGTATCTATATGCGATATAGCCAAGGCCGCAACTAGGCGGTTCTAGATAACTTTTATCATAACTAAAATTAATATATTAATTAGCCATCGCCATAAAGGCGCTACTATGTATCCACCCCGGCCGAAGCATGTAAGGCCGGGGGAACATGTTCTGAAATAAACGCCTTATAACACACATACAGATCGCTTCTCGGCCTTATGGCTAAGACAAAAATGTACTCGTATAAACCACATCGAGATCGCTTCTCGGCCTTATGGCTAAGATCAAAGTGTACTCGCATAACACACATCCAGATCGCTTCACTGGTTTATGGCTAAGGTCAAAGTATACTCGCATAAAACAAATCCAGATCGGTTCCCGGCTGTATGGCTAAGATCAAAGTGTAATCGCATAACACACATCCAGATCCCTTCTCAGCCTTATGGGTAAGATCAAAGTGTACTCACATGACACACATCCAGATCGCTTCTCGGCCTTATGGAAAAGATCAAAGTGTAGTCGATTAACCCATATCCAAATCGCTGCTCGGCCTTATGGGTAAGATCAAAGTGTACTCGCATTACACACATCCAGATCGTTTCACGGATTCATGAATAAGATCAAAGTGGATTCGATTTACCCATATCCAAATCGCTGCACTGCCTTATGGGTAAGATCAAAGTGTACTTGCATAACACACAACCAGATCGCTTCTCCGCCTTATGGCTAGGATCAAAGTGTACTCGAATGACCCAAATCCAGATCGCTCCCTGGCCTTATGCCTAACATCAAAGTGTACTCACATGACACACATCCAGATCGCTTCTCGGCCTTATAGAAAAGATCAAAGGGTAGTCGATTAACCCATATCCAAATCGCTGCTCTGCCTTATGGGTAAGATCAAAGTGTACTCGCATAACACACCTGCAGATCACTTCTCGGCCTTATGACTAAGAACAAAGTGTACTCGCATAACACACATTCACATCGCTTCTCGGCCTTATGGCTAAGTACAAAGTGTACTCGCATAACAGACATCCAGATCGCTTCACTGGATTATGGCTAAGGTCAAAGTATACTCGCATAACACATATCTAGATCCTTTCTCGGCCGTATGGCTAAGATCAAAGTGTAATCGCATAACACACATCCAGATCGCTTCTCGGCCTTATGGGTAAGATCAAAGTGTACTCACACGACAAACATCCAGATCGATTCTCGGCCTTACGGATAAGATCAGATTGTACTCGCATAACAAACATCCATATCGATTCTCGGCCTCATGCCTAAGATCAAAGTATACTCGCATGACACACATCCAGATCGCTTCTCGGCCTTATGGCGAAGTTCAAAGTGTACTCGAATAACCCAAATCCAGATCGCTTCTCGGCCGTATGGCTAAGATAAGAGCGTACTAGCATAACACACATCCAGATCACTTCTCGCCCTTATGGCTAACATCAAACTGTACTCGCATAACACATATCCAGATCGCTGCTCCGCCTTATGGCTAAGATCAAAGTGTACTCGCCCAACACACATTCAGATCGCTGCTCTGCCGTATGGCTAAGAGCAAAGTGTACTCGCATAACCCTAATCCAGGACGCTTCTCGGCCTTATGGCTAAGGTAATAGTGTACTCGAATAACACACATACAGAACGCTTCACGGGCTTATGGCTAAGATCAAAGTGTACTCGCATAACAAACATCCAGAACGCTTTACGGGCTTATGGCTAAGATCAAAGTGTACGCGAATAACCCAAATCCAGATCGCTTCTCGGCCATATGGCAAAGATCAAAGTGTACTCGATTACCCCAAATCCAGATCGCTTCTCGGCATTATGGCTAAGGTAATAGTGTACTGGAATAACACACATACAGAACGCTTCACGGGCTTATGGCTAAGATCAAAGTTTACCCGAATAACCCGAATCCACATCGCTTCTCGGCCTTATAACTAAGATGAAAGTGTACACGCATAAAACGCATCCAGATCGCTTCTCGGCCTTATGGCTAAGAGCAAAGTGTATTCGCATAACACACATCCAGAACGCTTCTGGGCCTTATGGCCAAGATCAAAGTGTACACGAATAACCCTAATCCAGATCGCTGCTCGGCCGTATGGCTAAGATCAGAGTGTACTCGCATAACACACATGCAGAACGCTTCTCGGCATTACGGCTAAGATCAAATTGTACACGAATAACTCAAATGCAGATCTCTGCTCGACGGTATGGCTAAGATCAAGTGCATCCGCATAACCCAAATCCAGATCGCTTCTCGGCCTTATGGCTAAGATGAAAGTTTCCTCACATAATCCATATCCAGATTGCTTCTCGGCGTTAAGGCTAAGAGCAAAGTGTTTTCGCATAACACTAATCCAGATCGCTTACCGGCCTTATGGCTAACATCACTGTGTACTCGAATAACCCAAATACAGATCGCCTCTCATAAAAAGAATACCACTAATAAAACTATGAAAACAATATACGATTATATAAAACTATTTAAAGCTATAGAAATCTATTATAACCATATTTTAATTATATAAAACTACATAAAACAATATCAATCTATATAAAACTATATAAAACTCTATAAAACTAAAATAAAACTATATAAATCGATTAACTTATATAAAACAGTATAAAACAACATAAATCAATGTAAAGCTGTATAAAACTATATAAAACTGTAAAAACCTATATAAAACGTTATAAAGCCATATAAAACTATATGGAACCAATAGAAATGTATAAACAAAAATACAAAAATATAAAACTATATAAAATTATTTAAAACTACATAGAACTATATAAAACTATATAAAACAATATAAAACTATATTAAACTATATAAAACTATACAAAACAATATAAAATTATATAGAGTTATATAAAACTATATAAAGCTTTGTAAAACTAATAAAAGTATATAAAAGTATGTAAAGCTATGTAAATCTATATAAAACTATATGAAACTGTATAAAACTATATCAAACTAATGAAACTAATAAAACTATAAGAAACTATATATATCTATATGAAACTATATAAAACTATGGAAAACTAACAAAACTGTATAAAACATTATAAAACTATGTAAAACTCTATAAAACTGTATAAAACTATAGAAATACATATAAAACTAATAAATCTATATAAAACTAAGTAAAATTCTATAAAACTACATAAAACTACATAAAATTAATAAATCTATATACAACTATATGAATGTATATAAAACTATATAAAACTATCTAAAACTAATAAAACTATATGAAACTATCTAAAACTATATAAAACTATGTAAATCTACATAAAACTAAGGAAAATTATATAAAACTATATAAAAATATATAAAACGATACAAAACTATATAAAACTATATAAAACTATATATAACTATACAAAACTATATGAAATTACTAAAACTATATAAAACTATATAAAACGATATAAAACTGTATAAAACTATGTAAAACTACATAAAACTAAATAAAACTATACAAAACTATATAAAACCATATAAAAATATATTAAACTATATAAAACAATATAAAACTAATAAAACTATATAAAAATACATAAAACTATATAAAACTATATAAAACTATATAAATCTAAATAATTCTATGTAAAACTATGTAAAACTATGTAAAACAACATAAAACTATGTAAAACTATATAAAACAAACAATACTATATATAACTACATAAAAATGTATAAAACTATATAGAACTATATAAAACTATATAAAACTATATAAAACTATATGAAACTATACAAAACTATATAAAACTATGCAAATCTATATAAAACAGTATAAAACTATATAATAGTATATAAAACTATATAAAACTAAGAAAAATTATATAAAACCACATAAAACTATATAAAACGATGTAAAACGATATAAAACTATATAAAAGCATATGAAACAATGAAATTCTATTAAAACTATATACAACTATATAAAACTATATAGAACTATATAAAGCAATATAAAACTATGTAAAACTGTATAACTCTATATAAAACTATATATACCTATATAAAACTAAGAAAACAAAATGAAACCTTATAAAACTATATAAAACTATATAAGCCTTATTAGCCATAAGGGCTAGAAGCGATCTGTATGTGCGTTATACGAGTACGCTTTGATCTTAGCCACAAGGCCGAGTAGCGATCTGGATTTGGGTTATTCGGGTACACTTTGATCGTAGCCATAAGGCCTAGAAGCGATCTGGATTTGGGTTATGCGAGTACAATTTGATCTTCGCTATAAGGCCGAAAAGCGATGTGGATGTCTGTTGTGCGAGTACACTTTGATCTTAGCCATAAGGCCGAGAGGCGATCTGGAGGTGTATTATGAGAGTACACTTTGACCTTAGTCATAAAGCCGAAAAGCGATCTGGATTTGATTTATTCGAGTACACTTTGATGTTAGCCATAAGGGCGAGAAGCGTTCTGGATGTGTGTTATGCGAGTACACTTTGATCTTAGCCATACAGCCGAGCAGCGATCTGGATTTGGTTAATTCGTGTACACTCTGGTCTTAACCATAAGGCGGAAAAGCGATCTGGATTTGGGTTATTCGAGTACACTTTGATCTTAGCCATAAGGTCAAAAATCGATCTGGATGTCGGTTATTCGAGTACACTTTGATCTTAGCGATAAGGCCGAGAAGCGATCTGGATTTGGGTTATTCGTGTACACATTGATCTTAGCCATAAAGCCGACAAGCGATCTGGATGTGTGTCATGCGAGTAGACTTTCATCTTAGGCATAAGGCCGAGTAGCGAACTGGATTTGGGTCATGCGAGTACACTTTGATCTTAGCTATGAGGCCGAGAAGCGATCTGGATTTGGGTTATTCGACTACAGTTTGATCTGAGCCATAAGACCGTGAAGCGACCTGGACGTGTGATATGCGAGTACACTTTGATCCTAGCCACAATGCCGAGAAGCGATCTGGATGTGTGCTATGCGAGTACACTTTGATCTTGGTCATATGGCCGAGAAGCGACCTGGATGTGTGTTATGCGAGTACACTTTGATCTTAGCCATGAGGCCGCGAAGCGATCTGGATGTTTGTTATGCCAGTACACTTTGATCTTAGCTATAAGTCCGAGAAGCGTTCTGGATTTGGGTTAGTCGAGTACACTTTGACCTTAGCCATGCGGCCGAGCAGCGATCTGGATATGGGTTATTCGTGTACACTTTGATCTTAGCCTTAAGGCCGAGAAGCGATCTGGATTTGGGTTATTCAAGTACACTATGAGCTGGGACGTTAGGCCGGGAAGCGATCTGGATGTGTGTTATGCGAGTACACTTTGATGTTAGCCATAAGGCCGAGAAGCCGTCTGGATATGTGTTAAGCGAGTACACTTTGATCTTAGCCTTAAGGCCGAGAAGCGATCTGGATGTGTGTTATGCGACTAAACTTCGATCTTTGCCATAATGCCGAGCGGCGATCTGGATCCGTGTTATGCGAGCACACGTAGATATTAAACATAATGCCGAGAAGCGATCTGGAACTGTGTTTTGCGAGTTTTCTATAATTTTATACAGTTTTATACAGTATTGTATAGTATATTATAGTTCTATGTTATTTTATACAGTTTTAAGTAGTATTATACATGTTTCTATAGTATTATGTTGTTTTACGCCGTTTTACATTGTTTTGTATTCCTTTTTATTGTATTTCACCTTTTACATTGTGCTATGCAGTTATATATATTATTGTGAAGTTTTGTGTGGTTTTATATAGTTTTATACAGTTTTATATAGTTTTATATAGTTTTATATAGTTTTAGTAGTTTCATATACTTTGGTATATTTCCATGTAGTTTTATTAGTTTTACATAGTTTTATATAGTTTTATATAGTTTTATACAGTTTTATGTAGTTTAATATAGTTTGATTAGTTTTACGTAGTTTTATATAGATTTATATAGTTTTATATAGTTTTATATAGTTTAATACAGGTTTATAGAGTTTTACATAGTTTTATTAGTTTCACATAGTTTTATATATTTTTATATCGTTTTTTATATTTTTATATAGTTTTGTATAGTTTTCCTTAGTTTTATGTAGATTTACACAGTTCTATACAGTTTTACATAGTTTTATATAGTTTTATATAGTTTTATATAGTCTGGTATAGTTTTATATAGTTTTATGTAGTTTCATATACTTTTACATAGTTTTATATAGCTTTATATAGTTTTAGATAGTTTTATATAGTTTTATATAGTTTTATATAGTTTTATACAGTTTTATATCGTTTTATATAGTTTTATATAGTTTTAGTAATTTTATATAGTTTTGTATAGTTTTATATAGTTTTATATAGTTTTACATAGCTTTATATAGTTTTATGTAGTTTCATATACTTTTACATAGTTTTATATAGCTTTATATAGTTTTAGATAGTTTTATATAGTTTTATATAGTTTTATATAGTTTTCTATAGATTTATAAGGTTTTATATAGTTTTATTAGATTTACACAGTTTTATATAGTTTTATATAGCTTTATATAGTTTTATATAGTTTTATATAGTTTTATATAGTTTTATATTGTTATATAATGTTTTATATAGATTTGTATAGTTTTATATAGTTTTGCTAGTTTTATATAGTTTTATATAGTTTCTTACAGTTTTATAAAGCTTAATATAGTTTTATATTGGTTTATATAGTTTTATAGAGTTTTATACAGTTTTATATAGTTTTGTAAAGTTTTATATAGTTTTATACAGTTCTATAGATTTTTATATAGGTTTATATAGTTTTGTTAGTTTTATATAGTTTTCTATAGATTTATAAGGTTTTATATAGTTTTATTAGATTTACACAGTTTTATATAGTTTTATATAGCTTTATATAGTTTTATATAGTTTTATATAGTTTTATATAGTTTTATATTGTTATATAATGTTTTATATAGATTTGTATAGTTTTATATAGTTTTGCTAGTTTTATATAGTTTTATATAGTTTCTTACAGTTTTATAAAGCTTAATATAGTTTTATATTGGTTTATATAGTTTTATAGAGTTTTATACAGTTTTATATAGTTTTGTATAGTTTTATATAGTTTTATACAGTTCTATAGATTTTTATATAGGTTTATATAGTTTTGTTAGTTTTATATAGTTTTATATAGTTTTATATGTTTTTATATAGTTTTATACAGTATTACATAGTTTTATACAGGTTTATATAGCTGTATATAGTTCTACATACTTTTATATAGCTTTATATAGTTTTATTTTGTTTTATACAGCTTTAAATAGTTTTATATACTTTGATATAGTTTTATATAGTTGATATAGTTTATACAGTTCCATACAGTTTTATATATTCTTATATAGTTTTATATAGCTTTATATAATTTTATATAGTGTTATACACTTTTATATAGTACTATATAGTTGTACATAGTTTTATATAGCTTTATATATTTTCATATAGTTTTATACAGTTTTATATAGTTATGTATAGTTTTATATAGTTTTATACAGTTCTATAGAGTTTTATATAGGTTTATATAGTTTTGTTAGTTTTATATAGTTTTATATAGTATTATATAGTTTTATATGGTTTCATATAGTTATATACAGTTTAATATAGTTTTATACAGTCTTATATAGTTCTATATAGTTCTACATACTTTTATATAGCTTTATATAGTTTTATTTAGTTTTATACAGCATTATATAGTTTTATATGGTTCTACATAGTTTTATATAGGTTTATATAGTTTTGTTAGTTTTATATAGTTTTATATGGTTTTATTTAGTTTTATATGGTTTTATATAGTTTTATATAATTTCATATAGTTTTATATAGTTTTGTTAGTTTCATATAGTTTTATACAGTTTTATATAGTTTTGTATAGGTTTATATAGTTTTACATAGTTTTATATAATTTGGTATAGCTTTATATTGTTTTATATAGTTTTATACAGTTTTGTATAGTTTTGTATAGTTTTATGTAGTTTTATATAGTTTTATATGGTTGTGTTAGTTTTATATAGTTTTAAATAGTTTTATATAGTTTTGTTAGTTTTATATAGTTTTATACCGTTTTATACAGTTTTATATTGTTTTTTATAGTGTTATATAGTTTTATAGAGTTTTATGTAGTTTTACATAATTTTATTAGCTTTATATATGCATATATGCATGCATTGTCGGTAGGAGGCCCTGGCCCATGAATCTGGGCAGCGGGAACGACCTCGGACCACCAGGGGCCGAGAAAATTACAGATTTTCGGTATCCGTCACCAAAAGTCATGTAAAAATCCAGCATGTATATGGTGCTTTCTCGGGTGCTATAACAGATAGCGCGATAAATCAAAGTGCATTACCTGTAGGAGGCCCTGGCGCATGAATCTGTGCACCGGGAACGACCTCGGACCACCAGGGGCCGAGAAAATCATCGTCTCATGGGGCCGGACTGTCAGGGTCAGGGAAAAAACCAATATATATCTGGTGATATCTCGGGTGCTATTAGAGACAGCGCAATAAACCAAAGTGCATTGTCTGCAGGAGGCACTGGCGCATGAATCTGTGCAGCGGGAACGACCTCGGACCACCAGGGCCCGAGAAAACCACCGACACATGGGGCCGGACTGTCAGGGTCCGGGTAAAATCAAATATATATCTGGTGGTATCTCGGGTACTATTAGAGATTGCGCAATAAACCAATGTGCATTGTCTGCAGGGGGCCCTGGCGCATGAATCTGTGCAGCAGGAACGAACTTAGACAACCAGGGCCCGAGAAAACCACCGACTCATGGGATCGGAATGTCAGGGTCAGGGAAAAATCCATTATATATCTGGTGATATCTCGGGTGCTATTAGAGATAGCGCAATAAATCAAAGTGCATTGACTGCAGGAAGCCTTGGCGCACGATTCTGTGCAGCGGGTACGACCTGGGACCACCAGGGGCCGAGAAAACCACCGACACATGGTGCCGGACAACCAAGGTCATGTAAAAATCCAGGATGTATCTCATGATATCTCGGGTGCTATTAGAGATAGCGCACTAAACCAAAGTGAAATATCTGCAGGGGGCCCTGGCGCATGAATCTGTGCATCGGGAACGACCTCGGACCAGAAGGGGCCGAGAAAACCACCGACACATGGTGCTGGACAACCAAGGTCATGTAAAAATCCAGGATGTATCTGATGATATCTCGGGTGCTATTAGAGATAGCGCACTAAACCAAAGTGAATTATCTGCAGGGGGCCCTGGCGCATGAATCGGTGCAGCGGGAACGACCTCGGACCACCAGGGGCCGAGAAAACCACCGACACATGGGGCCGGACACTAAGGGTCAGGGAAAAATCCAATATATATCTGGTGATATCTCGGGTGCTCTTACAGATAGCGCACTAAACCAAAGTGAATTATCTGCAGGGGGCCCTGGCGCATGAATCTGTGCAGCGGGAACGACCTCGGACCACCAGGGGCCGAGAAAACCACCGACGCATGGTGCCAGACAACCAAGGTCATGTAAAAATCCAGGATGTATCTGATGATATCTCGGGTGCTATTAGAGATAGCGCAATAAACCAAAGTGAACTATCTGCAGGGGGCCCTGGCGCATGAATTTGTGCAGCGGGAACGACCTCGGACCACCAGGGGCCGAGAAAACCACCGACACATGGTGCCGGACACCCAAGGTCATGTGAAAATCCAGGATGTATCTGGTGATATCTCGGGTGCTATTAGAGATAGCGCAATAAATCAAAGTGCATCATCTGTAGGAGGCCCTGGCGCATGAATCTGTGAAGCGGGAACGACCTCGGGCCACCAAGGACCGAGAAAGCCACCGTCTCATGGGGCCGGACACTCATGGTCAGGGAAAAATCCAATATATATCTGGTGATATCTCGGGTGCTCTTACAGATAGCGCAATAAATCAAAGTGCATTGTCTGTAGGAGGACCTGGCGCATGAATCTGGGCAGCAGGAACGACGTCGGACCACCAGGGTCCGAGAAAATCACAGACACATGGGGCCGGACACCCAAGGTCATGTAAAAATCCAGGATGTATCTCATGATATCTCGGGTGCTCTTAGAGATAGCTCAAAAAAACCAATGTGAATTATCTGCAGGAGGCCATGGCGCATGAATCTGTGCAGCGGGAACGACTTCGGACCACCAGGGGCCGAGTAAACCACCGTCTCATGGGGCCGGACACTCAGGGTCGGGGAAAAATCCAATATATATCTGGTGATATCTTGGGTGCTTTTAGAGATAGCGCAATAAACCAAAGTGAATTATCTGCAGGAAGCCGTGGCGCATGAATCTGTGCAGCGGGAACGACCTCGGATCACCAGGGTCCGAGAAAACCACCGACTCAAGGGGCCGGATACTAAGGGTCAGGGAAAAATCAAATATATATCTGGTGATATCTTGGGTGCTATGAGAGATAGCGCAATAAACCAAAGTGCATTGTCTGCAGGCGGCTCTGGCGCATGAATCTGTGCAGCGGGAACGACCTCGGACCACCAGGGGCCGAGAAAACCACCGTCTCATGAGGCCGTACTGTCAGTGTCAGGGAGAGATCCAATATATATCCGGTGATATCTCGGGTGCTATTAGAGATAGCGCGATACATCAAAGTGAATTATCTGCAGGAGGCCCTGGCGCATGAATCTGTGCAGCAGGAAGGACCTCGGACCACCAGGGGCCGAGAAAACCACCGTTTCATGGGGCCGGACTGTCAGGGTCAGGGAAAAATCCATTATATATCTGGTGATATCTCGGGTGCTATTAGAGATAGCGCGATAAATCAGAGTGCATTGTCTGCAGGAAGCCCTGGCGCATGCATCTGTGCAGCGGGAACGACCTCGGTTGACCAGGGGCCGAGAAAACCACCGTCTTATGGGGCCGGACACTCAGGGTCAGGGAAAAATCAAATATATATCTGGTGATATCTCAGGTGCCATTACAGACAGCGCAATAAATCAAAGTGCATTATCTGTAGGAGGCTCTGGCGCATGAATCTGTGCAGCGGGATCGACCTCGGACCACCAGGGCCCGAGAAAACCGCCGTCTCATGGGGCCGGACACTCGGGGTCATGGAAAAATCCAATATATATCTGGTTATATCTCGGGTGCTATTAGAGATAGCGCAATAAATCAAAGTGCATTGTCTGTAGGAGGCACTGGCGAATGAATCTGTGCAGCGGGAACGACCTCGGACCACCAGGGTCCGAGAGAACCACCAACTAATGGGACCGGACAGTCACGGTCATATAAAAACCCAGGATGTATCTGATGATATCTCGGGTGCTAGTAGGGATAGCGCAATAAACCAAAGTGAATTGTCTGCAAGAGGCCCTGGCGCATGAATCTGTGCTGCGGCAACCACCTCGGACCACCAGGGGCCGAGAAGACCACCGACACATGGGTCCGGACACTCAGGGTCAGAGAAAAATCCATTACATATCTGGTGATATCTCGGGTGCTTTTAGAGATAGCGCGATAAATCAAAGTGCATTGTCTGCAGGAAGCCCTGGCGCATGATTCTTTTAGCGGGAACGACATCGTACCACCAGATACCGAGAAAATCACCGTCTCGTGGGGCCGGACTGTCAGGGTCATGGAAAAATCCAATATATATCTGGTGATTATCTCGGGTGCTATTACAGATAGCGCAATAAATCAAAGTGCACTGTCTGTAGGAGGCACTGGCGAATGAATCTGTGCAGCGGGTACGACCTCGGACCACTAGGGGCCGAGAAAACCACCGTCTCATGGGGCCGGATACTCAGGGTCGGGGAAAAATCCAATATATATCTGGTGATATCTCGGTTGCTAGTAGAGATAGCGCAATAAACCAAAGTCAATTATCTGCAGGAGGACCTGGCGCATGAATCTGTGCAGCGGGAACGACCTCGGACCACCAGGGGCCGAGAAAACCACCGTCTCATGGGGCCGGACACTCAGGCTCAGGGAAAATCCAATATATATCTGGTGATATCTCGGGTGCTATTACAGATAGCGCAATAAATCAAAGTGCATTGTCTGTAGGAGGCCCTGGCGCATGAATCTGTGCAGCGGGAACGTCATCGGACCACCAGGGGCCGAGAAAACCACCGACACATGGCGCCGGACACCCAAGGTCATGTAAAAACCCAGGATGTATGTGATGATATATCGGATGCTATTAGAGATAGCGCAATAAACCAAACGGAATTGTCTGCAGGAGGCCCTGGCGCATGAATCTGTGAAGCAGGGACGACCTCAGCCCTCCAGGGGCCGAGAAACTTACAGATTTTCGGTGTCCGTCACCCAAAGTCATGTAAAAATCCAGCATATATATGGTGCTTCCTAGGGTGCTATTACAGATAGAGCAATAAATCAAAGTGCATTGTCTGTCGGAGGCCCTGTCGCATGAATCTGGGCAGCGGGAACGACCTCGGTTCACCAGGGGCCGAGAAAACGACCGTCTCATGGGGCCGGACACTCAGGGTCAGGGGAAAATCCAATATATATCTGGTGATATCTCGGGTGCTATTAGAGATAGCGCAATAAACCAAAGTGAATTATCTGCAGGAGGCCTAGGCGCATGATTCTGTGCAGCGGGAACGACCTCGGACCACCAGGGGCCGAGAAAATCACCGTCTCATGGGGCCGGACTGTCAGGGTCAGGGAAAAATCCAATATATATCTGGTGATATCTCGGGTGCAATTAGAGATAGCGCAATAAATCAAAGTGCATTGTCTGTGGGAGGCCCTTGCGCATGAATCTGTGCAATAGGACCGACATCGGACTACCAGGGGCCGAGAAAATTACAGATATTCGGAATCCGTCACCCAAGGTCATGTAAAAATCCGGCATATATATGGTGATATCTCGAGTTCTATTACAGATAGCGCGATAAATCAAAGTGCATTATCTGCAGGAGGCCCTGGCGCATGAATCTGTGCAGCAGGGACGACCTCAGCCCTCCAGGGGCCGAGAAACTTACAGATTTTCGGTGTCCGTCACCCAAAGTCATGTAAAAATCCAGCATATATATGGTGCTTTCTAGGGTGCTATTACAGATAGAGCAATAAATCAAAGTGCATTGTCTGTCGGAGGCCCTGTCGCATGAATCTGGGCAGCGGGAACGACCTCGGTTCACCAGGGGCCGAGAAAAACGACCGTCTCATGGGGCCGGACACTCAGGGTCAGGGGAAAATCCAATATATATCTGGTGATATCTCGGGTGCTATTAGAGATAGCGCAATAAAGCAAAGTGAATTATCTGCAGGAGGCCTAGGCGCATGATTCTGTGCAGCGGGAACGACCTCGGACCACCAGGGGCCGAGAAAATCACCGTCTCATGGGGCCGGACTGTCAGGGTCAGGGAAAAATCCAATATATATCTGGTGATATCTCGGGTGCAATTAGAGATAGCGCAATAAATCAAAGTGCATTGTCTGTGGGAGGCACTGGCGAATGTATCTGTGCAGCAGGAACTACCTCGGACTACCAGGGGCCGAGAAAATTACAGATATTCGGAATCCGTCACCCAAGGTCATGTAAAAATCCAGCATATATCTGGTGATATCTCGGGTGCTATTACAGATAGCGCAATAAAGCAAAGTGAATTATCTGCAGGTGGCCCTGGCGCATGAATCTGTGCTGCGGGAACGACCTCGGACCACCAGGGCCGAGAAAACCACCGTCTCATGGGGCCGGACTGTCAGGGTCAGGGAAAAATCCATTATATATCTGGTGATATCTCGTGTGCTATAGAGATAGCGCAATAAACCAATGTGAATTGTCTGCAGGAGGCCCTGGCGCATGAATCTGTGGAGCGGGAACTACCTCGGACCACCAGGGGCCGAGAAAATCACCGTCTCATGGGGCCGGACTGTCAGGGTCTGGGAAAAACCCCATATATATCTGGTGATATCTCGGGTGCTATTAGAGATAGCGCAATAAATCAAAGTGCATTGTTTTATTAGTTTTATATAGTTTTATATAGTTTTATATAGTTTTATATAGTTTTATATAGTTTTATATAGTTTTATACAGTTTTATGTAGTTCTGTATAGTTTTATATAGTTTTATATAGTTTTATATAGTTTTATATAGTTTTATATATTTTTAAGTAGTTTTATATAGTATATATAGTTTCATACATTTTTATATGGCTTTATATAGTATTATATAGTTCTATATAGTTTTATTCGTTTTATATATTTTTATATAGTTTTATATAGTTTTATATAGTTTTGTTACTTTTATATAGTTTTATATAGTTTCCTATAGTTTTATATAGTTTTATATAGTTTCCTATAGCTTTATATAGTTTTATATAGTCTTATAAAATTTATATAGTTTTGATAGTTTTATATAGTTTTATATAGTTTTTTATAGTTTTATTTGTTTTATATAGTTTTATATAGTTTTATAGAGTTTTATATATTTTTATTAATTTTATATAATTATATATAGTTTTATATAGTGTTATATAGTTTCATATAGTTTTATTTGTTTTATATCGTTTTATATTGTTGTATATAGTTTTATATAGTTTTATATAGTTTTATATAGTTTTATTCGTTTTATTAGTTTTATATAGTTTAATATAGTTTTATATAGTTTTACACAGTTTTATATAGTTTTATTCGTTTTATATAGTTTTATACAGTTTTATATAGTTTTATTAGTTTTATATACTTTAATACAGTTTTATATAGTTTTACACAGTTTTATATAGTTTTATTAGATTTATATAGTATTATATAGTTTTACATAGTTCAATATAGTTTTATATAATTTTATATAGTTTTATATTGTTTTATTTTGTTCTATATAGTTTTATATAGATTTATATAGTTTTATACAGTTTTATTAGTTTTATATAGTTTTTACATAATTTTATATAGTTTTAT
>NW_027475730.1:0-33340 GCF_051020985.1 Nomia melanderi | reverse complement strand
GTTTTGTTAGTTTTATATAGTTTTGTATAGTTTTACATAGTTTTTATATAGTTTTGTTAGTTTTATATAGTTTTATATAGTTTTATATAGTTTTGTTAGTTTTGTATAGTTTTGTTAGTTTTATATAGCATTATATAGTTTTATATAGTATTAAATAATTTTATATAGTTTTGTTAGTTTTATATAGTTTTATATATTTTTTATATAGCTTTGTTAGTTTTATGTAGTCTCATATAGTTTTATATAGTTTTGTTAGTTTTGTATAGTTTTAGATAGTTTGACATAGTTTCATATAATTTTGTTAGTTTTTATATAGTTTTATATAGTTTTATAGAGTTTTACATAGTTTTGTATAGTTTTATATTGTACTATGTAGTTTTATATAGTTTTACTAGCCTTATATAGTTTTATATGTTTTATATAGTTTTATATAGTTTTGTTAGTTTTGTATAGTTTTATATAGTTTTATATAGTTTTGTTAGTTTTGTATAGTTTTATATATTTTTATATAGTTTTATATAGTTTTATATAGTTTTATATAGTTTTTATAAAGTTTTTTATAGTTTATATAGTTTTTTATAGTTTTATATAGTTTTATATAGTTTTATACAGTTTTTTTATAGTTTTTTTGTAGTTTTATATTGTTTTGTTAGTTTTATATAGTTTTGTATAGTTTTACATAGTTTTATATAGTTTTGTTAGTTTATATAGTTTTATATTTTATATAGTTTTGTCAGTTTTGTATAGTTTATATAGTTTTTACATAGTTTTATATAGTTTTACATAGTTTTATATGGTTTATATTGTACTATATAGTTTTATATAGTTTTATTAGTTTTATATAGTTTCATACAGTTTTATATAGTTTTATATAGTTCAATAGAGTTTTATATAGGTTTATATATTTTTGTTAGTTTTATATAGTTTTATATAGTTTTGTTAGGTTTTGTATAGTTTTGTAGTTTTATATAGTTTTATATCGTTTTATATAGTTTTATATAGTTTTATATAGTTTTATATAGTTTTATATAGTTTATGTAGTTTTTATATAGTTTTGTTAGGTTTGTATAGTTTTATATAGTTTTACATAGTTTTATATAGTTTTATATGGTTTTTATATAGTTTTATATAGTTCTATAGAGTTTTATATAGGTTTATATAGGTTTGTTAGTTTTATATAGTTTATATAGTTTATATGGTTTGAATAGTTTTACATAGTTTTATATATTTTTGTTATTTTATATAGTTTTATAGTTTTATATAGTTTTATATATTTTTTTATAGTTTTTTACAGTTTTATATAGTTTTGTTAGTTTTATATAGTTTTGTATAGTTTTACATAGTTTTATATAGTTTTGTTAGTTTTATATAGTTTTATATAGTTTTATATAGTTTTGTTAGTTTTGTATAGTTTTATATAGTTTTACATAGTTTTATATAGTTTTACATAGTTTTATATGGTTTTATATTGTACTATATAGTTTTATATAGTTTTATTAGTTTTATATAGTTTCATACAGTTTTATATAGTTTTATATAGTTCTATAGAGTTTTATATAGGTTTATATATTTTTGTTAGTTTTATATAGTTTTATATAGTTTTATATAGTTTTGTTAGTTTTGTATAGTTTTGTTAGTTTTATATAGTTTTATATAGTTTTATATAGTTTCATACAGTTTTATATAGTTTTATATAGTTCTATAGAGTTTTATATAGGTTTATATATTTTTGTTAGTTTTATATAGTTTTATATAGTTTGTTAGTTTTGTATAGTTTTGTTAGTTTTATATAGTTTTATATAGTTTTATATAGTTTTAAATAATTTTATATAGTTTTTGTTAGTTTTATATAGTTTTATATATTTTTATATAGTTTTGTTAGTTTTATGTAGTCTCATATAGTTTTATATAGTTTTGTTAGTTTTGTATAGTTTTATATAGTTTGACATAGTTTCATATAATTTTGTTAGTTTTATATAGTTTTATATAGTTTTATAGAGTTTTACATAGTTTTGTATAGTTTTATATTGTACTATGTAGTTTTATATAGTTTTACTAGCCTTATATAGTTTTATATAGTTTTATATAGTTTTATATAGTTTTGTTAGTTTGTATAGTTTTATATAGTTTTATATAGTTTTGTTAGTTTTGTATAGTTTTATATATTTTATATAGTTTTATATAGTTTTATATAGTTTTATATAGTTTTATATAGTTTTATATAGTTTTATAAAGTTTTTTATTGTTTTATATAGTTTTTTATAGTTTTATATAGTTTTATATAGTTTTATATAGTTTTATATAGTTTTTTTATAGTTTTTTATAGTTTTATATAGTTTTGTTAGTTTTATATAGTTTTGTATAGTTTTACATAGTTTTATATAGTTTTGTTAGTTTTATATAGTTTTATATAGTTTTATATAGTTTTGTCAGTTTTGTATAGTTTTATATAGTTTTACATAGTTTTATATAGTTTTACATAGTTTTATATGGTTTTATATGTATATATTGTACTATATAGTTTTATATAGTTTTATTAGTTTTATAGTTTCATACAGTTTTATATAGTTTTATATAGTTCTATAGAGTTTTATATAGGTTTATATATTTTTGTTAGTTTTATATAGTTTTATATAGTTTTGTTAGGTTTGTATAGTTTTATATAGTTTTACATAGTTTTATATAGTTTTATATGGTTTTATATAGGTTTATATAGTTCTATAGAGTTTTATGTAGCTTTATATAGGTTTGTTAGTTTTATATAGTTTTATATAGTTTTATATGCTTTTGAATAGTTTTACATAGTTTTATATAGTTTTGTTAGTTTTATATAGATTTATATAGTTTTATATAGTTTTATATAGTTTTTTTATAGTTTTTTATAGTTTTATATAGTTTTGTTAGTTTTATATAGTTTTGTATAGTTTTACATAGTTTTATATAGTTTTGTTAGTTTTATATAGTTTTATATAGTTTTATATAGTTTTGTTAGTTTTGTATAGTTTTATATAGTTTTACATAGTTTTATATAGTTTTACATAGTTTTATATGGTTTTATATTGTACTATATAGTTTTATATAGTTTTATTAGTTTTATATAGTTTCATACAGTTTTATATAGTTTTATATCGTTCTATAGAGTTTTATATAGGTTTATATATTTTTGTTAGTTTTACATAGTTTTATATAGTTTTATATGGTTTTATATAGTTTTATATAGTTCTATAGAGTTTTATATAGGTTTATATAGGTTTGTTAGTTTTATATAGTTTTATATAGTTTTATATGGTTTTGAATAGTTTTACATAGTTTATATAGTTTTGTTAGTTTTATATAGTTTTATATAGTTTTATATAGTTTTATATAGTTTTTTTATAGTTTTTTACAGTTTTATATAGTTTTGTTAGTTTTATATAGTTTTGTATAGTTTTACATAGTTTTATATAGTTTTGTTAGTTTTATATAGTTTTATATAGTTTTATATAGTTTTGTTAGTTTTGTATAGTTTTATATAGTTTTACATAGTTTTATATAGTTTTACATAGTTTTATATGGTTTTATATTGTACTATATAGTTTTATATAGTTTTATATAGTTTTATATAGTTTTATATAGTTTTACATAGTTTTATATAGTTTTATATAGTTTTATATAGTTTTATATAGTTTTGTTAGTTTTACATAGTTTTATATAGTTTTGTTTGGTTTGTATAGTTTTATATAGTTTTACAAAGTTTTATATAGTTTTGTTAGTTTTGTATAGTTTTATATGGTTTTATATAGTTTTATATGGTTTTATATAGTTTTATATAGTTTTATATAGTTTTGTTAGGTTTGTATAGTTTTTATATAGTTTTACATAGTTTTATATAGTTTTATATGGTTTTATATAGTTTTATATAGTTCTATAGAGTTTTATGTAGCTTTATATAGGTTTGTTAGTTTTATATAGTTTTATATAGTTTTATATGCTTTTGAATAGTTTTACATAGTTTTATATAGTTTTGTTAGTTTTATATAGATTTATATAGTTTTATATAGTTTTATATAGTTTTTTTATAGTTTTTTATAGTTTTACATAGTTTTGTATAGTTTTATACTGTACTATGTAGTTTTATATAGTTTTACTAGCCTTATATAGTTTTATATAGTTTTTTATAGTTTTTTATAGTTTTATATAGTTTTTTATAGTTTTTTATAGTTTTATATAGTTTCTTATAGTTTTACTAGTTTTAAATAGTTTTATATAGTTTTGCTGGTTTTATATAGTTTGACATAGTTTTACTAGTCTTCTACAGTTTTATATAGTTTTATATAGCTTTTATATAGTTTTTTATAGTTTTGTTAGTTTTATATAGTTTTATATAGTTTTACATAGTTTTATATAGCTTAATGTAGTTTAATATAGTTTTATATAGTTTTATATAGTTTTATATAGTTTTACATAGTTTTACGTAGTTTTATATAGTTTTATATAGTTTTATATAGTTTTACACAGTTTCATATAGTTTTACATAGTTTTATATAGATTTATATAGTTTTGTTAGTTTTATATAGTTTTATATAGTTTTATATAGTTTTATATAGTTTTGTTAGTTTTGTATAGTTTTATATAGTTTTACATAGTTTTGTATAGTTTTATATAGTTTTATATAGTTTTATATAGTTTTATATAGTTTTGTTAGTTTTGTATAGTTTTATATAGTTTTACATAGTTTTGTATAGTTTTATATAGTTTTATATAGTTTTATAGAGTTTTATATTGTAATATATAGTTTTGTATAGTTTTATTAGTTTTATTAGTTTTAATAGTTTTATAAAGTTTTATATAGTTTTATATAGTTTTATATAGTTTTACAGAGTTTTATATAGTTTTATATAGTTTTACATAGTTTTATATAGTTTTTATACAGTTTTATACAGTTTTATATAGTTTTACATAGTTTTATATAGTTTTATACAGTTTTGTTAATTTTATATAGTTTTGTATAGTTTTACATAGTTTTATATAGTTTTATATAGTTTTGTTAGTTTTTTATAGTTTTATATAGTTTTATATAGTTTTGTTAGTTTTATATAGTTTTGCATAGTTTTATATTGTACTATGAAGTTTTATATACTTTTATATTGTTTTTTATAATTTTATATAGTTTTAAATAATTTTATATAGTTTTGTTAGTTTTATATAGTTTTATATAGTTTTATATAGTTTTATATAGTTTTGTTAGTTTTGTATAGTTTTATATATTTTATATAGTTTTATATAGTTTTATATAGTTTTATATAGTTTTATATAGTTTTATATAGTTTTATATAGTTTTATAAAGTTTTATATAGTTTTATATAGTTTTTTATAGTTTTATATAGTTTTTATATAGTTTTATATGGTTTTATATAGTTTTATATAGTTTTACATAGTTTTATATAGTTTAGTTAGTTTTGTATAGTTTTATATAGTTTTACATAGTTTTATATAGTTTTATATAGTTTTATAGAGTTTTATATAGTTTTATATAGTTTTATAGAGTTTTATATTGTAATATATAGTTTTATATAGTTTTATTAGTTTTATTAGTTTTAATAGTTTTATAAAGTTTTATATAGTTTTATATAGTTTTATATAGTTTTACAGAGTTTTATATAGTTTTATATAGTTTTACATAGTTTTATATAGTTTTATACAGTTTTATACAGTTTTATGCAGTTTTATATAGTTTTACATACTTTTATATAGTTTTATACAGTTTTGTTAGTTTTATATAGTTTTGTATAGTTTTACATAGTTTTATATAGTTTTGTTAGTTTTGCATAGTTTTATATAGTGTTATATAGTTTTATGGAGTTTTATATAGTTTTATATAGTTTTATATTGTTTTATATAGTTTTGTTAGTTTTATATAGTTTTATATAGTTTTACATAGTTTTATATAGCTTAATGTAGTTTAATATAGTTTTATATAGTTTTATATAGTTTTATATAGTTTTACATAGTTTTACATAGTTTTATATAGTTTTATATAGTTTTATATAGATTTACATAGTTTTACATAGTTTTATATAGTTTTATATAGTTTCATATAGTTTTATATAGTTTTACATAGTTTTGTATAGTTTTATATAGTTTTTATAAAGTTTTATATAGTTTTATATAGTTTTTTATAGTTTTATATAGTTTTATATAGTTTTATATAGTTTTATATAGTTTTATATAGTTTTATATAGTTTTACATAGTTTTATATAGTTTTATATAGTTTTATATAGTTTTATACAGTTTCATATAGTTTTACATAGTTTTATATAGATTTATATAGTTTTGTTAGTTTTGTATAGTTTTATATAGTTTTATATAGTTTTATATAGTTTTTGTTAGTTTTGTATAGTTTTATATATTTTATATAGTTTTATATAGTTTTATATAGTTTTATATAGTTTTATATAGTTTTATATAGTTTTATATAGTTTTATAAAGTTTTATATAGTTTTATATAGTTTTTTATAGTTTTATATAGTTTTATATAGTTTTATATAGTTTTATATAGTTTTATATAGTTTTGCATAATTTTATATAGTTTTATATAGTTTTATATAGTTTTATAAAGTTTTATATAGTTTTATATAGTTTTTTATAGTTTTATATAGTTTTATATAGTTTTATATGGTTTTATATTGTTTTATATAGTTTTACATAGTTTTATATAGTTTAGTTAGTTTTACATAGTTTTATATAGTTTTGTTAGTTTTATATAGTTTTATATAGTTTTATATAGTTTTGTCAGTTTTGTATAGTTTTATATAGTTTTACATAGTTTTATATAGTTTTATATGGTTTTATATAGTTTTATATAGTTCTATAGAGTTTTATATAGGTTTATATAGGTTTGTTAGTTTTATATAGTTTTATATAGTTTTATATAGTTTTATATAGTTTGAATAGTTTTACATAGTTTTATATAGTTTTGTTAGTTTTATATAGTTTTATATAGTTTTATATATATGTTTTATATAGTTTTTTTATAGTTTTTTATAGTTTTATATAGTTTTGTTAGTTTTATATAGTTTTGTATAGTTTTACATAGTTTTATATAGTTTTGTTAGTTTTATATAGTTTTATATAGTTTTATATAGTTTTGTTAGTTTTGTATAGTTTTGTTAGTTTTATATAGCTTTATATAGTTTTATATAGTATTAAATAATTTTATATAGTTTTGTTAGTTTTATATAGTTTTATATATTTTTATATAGCTTTGTTAGTTTTATGTAGTCTCATATAGTTTTATATAGTTTTGTTAGTTTTGTATAGTTTTATATAGTTTGACATAGTTTCATATAATTTTGTTAGTTTTATATAGTTTTATATAGTTTTATAGAGTTTTACATAGTTTTGTATAGTTTTATACTGTACTATGTAGTTTTATATAGTTTTACTAGCCTTATATAGTTTTATATAGTTTTTTATAGTTTTTTATAGTTTTGTATAGTTTTTTATAGTTTTTTATAGTTTTATATAGTTTTTTATAGTTTTTTATAGTTTTTTATAGTTTTATATAGTTTCTTATAGTTTTACTAGTTTTAAATAGTTTTATATAGTTTTGCTGGTTTTATATAGTTTTATATAGTTTTATATAGTTTTATATAGTTTTATATAGTTTTATATAGTTTTATATAGTTTTATATAGTTTTGTTAGTTTTATATAGTTTTATATAGTTTTTACATAGTTTTATATAGCTTAATGTAGTTTAATATAGTTTTATATAGTTTTATATAGTTTTATATAGTTTTACATAGTTTTATATAGCTTAATGTAGTTTAATATAGTTTTATATAGTTTTATATAGTTTTATATAGTTTTACATAGTTTTACATAGTTTTATATAGTTTTATATAGTTTTATATAGTTTTATACAGTTTCATATAGTTTTACATAGTTTTATATAGATTTATATAGTTTTGTTCATTTTATATAGTTTTATATAGTTTTATATAGTTTTATATAGTTTTATATAGTTTTGTTAGTTTTGTATAGTTTTATATAGTTTTACATAGTTTTACATAGTTTTGTATAGTTTTATATAGTTTTATATAGTTTTATATAGTTTTATATAGTTTTTTTAGTTTTATATAGTTTTATATAGTTTTGTTAGGTTTGTATAGTTTTATATAGTTTTACATAGTTTTATATAGTTTTGTTAGTTTTGTATAGTTTTATATGGTTTTATATAGTTTTATATAGTTTTATACAGTTTTATATAGTTTTACATAGTTTTATATAGTTTGATATAGTTTTGTTAGTTTTATTAGTTTTATATAGTTTTGTTAGTTTCATATAGTTTTACATAGTTTTATGTAGTTCTATATAGTTTTATATAGTTTTATATAGTTTTGTTAGTTTTATATAGTTTTATATAGTTTTATATAGTTTTATATAGTTTTGTTAGTTTTGTATAGTTTTATATAGTTTTTAATAGTTTTATATAGTTTTATATAGTTTTGTTAGTTTTGTATAGTTTTATATATTTTATATAGTTTTATATAGTTTTATATAGTTTTATATAGTTTTATAAAGTATTATATAGTTTGATATAGTTTTTTATAGTTTTATATAGTTTTATATAGTTTTATATGGTTTTATATAGTTTTGTATAGTTTTACATAGTTTTACATAGTTTTATATAGTTTAGTTAGTTTTGTATAGTTTTATATAGTTTTACATAGTTTTATATAGTTTTATATAGTTTTATAGAGTTTTATATTGTTATATATAGTTTTATATAGTTTTATATAGTTTTGTTTGTTTTGTATAGATTTGTTAGTTTTGTATAGTTTTATATAGTTTTATATAGTTTTATATAGTTTTGTTAGTTTTGTATAGTTTTATATAGTTTTACATAGTTTTATATAGTTTTATATAGTTTTGTTAGTTTTGTATAGTTTTATATATTTTTATATAGTTTTATATAGTTTTATACAGTTTTATATAGTTTTACATAGTTTTATATAGTTTGATATAGTTTTGTTAGTTTTATTAGTTTTATATAGTTTTGTTAGTTTCATATAGTTTTACATAGTTTTATGTAGTTCTATATAGTTTTATATAGTTTTATATAGTTTTGTTAGTTTTATATAGTTTTATATAGTTATATATAGTTTTATATAGTTTTTAATAGTTTTATTAGTTTTATATAGTTTTATATAGTTTTATATAGTTTTACATAGTTTTATACAGTTTCATTTAGTTTTATATAGTTTTGTTAGTTTTGTATAGTTTTATATAGTTTTATATAGTTTTACATAGTTTTATATAGTTTTGTTAGTTTTGTTAGTTTTATATAGTTTTATATAGTTTTATATAGTTTTGTTAGTTTTGTATAGTTTTATATAGTATTACATAGTTTTATATAGTTTTGTTAGTTTTGTATAGTTTTATATAGTTTTGTATAGTTTTATAGAGTTTTATATGGTTTTATATTGTACTATATAGTTTTATATAGTTTTATTAGTTTTATATAGTTTCATACAGTTTTATATAGTTTTACATAGTTTTATATAGTTATGTTAGTTTTATATTGTTTTATATATATTTGTAGAGTTTTATATAGTTACATATAGTTTTATATAGTTTTATATAGTTTTATATAGTTTTGTTAGTTTTGTATAGTTTTATATAGTTTTACATAGTTTTGTATAGTTTTATATAGTTCTATATAGTTTTATAGAGTTTTATATAGTTTCATATTTTTCTATAGAGTTTTATATAGGTTTATGTATTTTTGTTAGGTTTATATAGTTTTATATAGTTTTATATAGTTTTATATAGTTTTATAGAGTTTTATATAGTTTTGTTAGTTTTATATAGTTTTATATAGTTTTACATATTTTTATATTGTTTTATATAGTTTTATATAGTTTAATATAGTTTTGTTAGTTTTGTATAGTTTTATATAGTTTCACGTAGTTTTGTATAGTTTTACATAGTTTTATATAGTTTTGTTAGTTTTGTATAGTTTTATATAGTTTTATATAGTTTTATATAGTTTTTTATAGTTTAATATAGTTTTATATAGTTTTACACAGTTTTATATAGTTATATATAGTTTTATAGAGTTTTATATAGTAATATATAGTTTTATATAGTTTTATTAGTTTTATTAGTTTTATATAGTTTTATATAGTTTTATATAGTTTTATATAGATTTATATAGTTCTATAGAGTTTTATATTGGTTTATATAGTTTTGTTAGTTTTATATAGTTTTTTATAGTTTTATATAGTTTTATATAGTTTTATATAGTTTTTTATAGTTTTATATAGTTTTATATAGTTTTATATAGTTTTTTATAGTTTTATATAGTTTTATATAGTTTTATATAGATTTATATAGTTCTATAGAGTTTTATATAGGTTTATATAGTTTTGTTAGTTTTATATAGTTTTTTATAGTTTTATATAGTTTTATATAGTTTTATATAGTTTTTTATAGTTTTATATAGTTTTATATAGTTTTATATAGTTTTATATAGTTTTATATAGTTTTGTATAGTTTTATATAGTTTTGCTGGTTTTACATAGTTTTACATAGTTTTACTAGTTTTACATAGTCTTATATAGTTTTATATAGTTTTATATAGTTTTATATAGTGTTATATAGGTTTATAGAGATTTATATAGTTTTATATAGCTTTATATAGTTTTGTTAGTTTTATATAGTTTTACATAGTTTTATATAGTTTTGTTAGTTTTGTATAGTTTTATATAGTTTTATATAGTTTTATATAGTTCTATAGAGTTTTATATAGGTTTATATATTTTTGTTAGTTTTATATAGTTTTTTATAGTTTTATATAGTTTTATATAGTTTTATATGGTTTTATATAGTTTTATATAGTTTTACATAGTTTTATATAGTTTAGTTAGTTTTGTATAGTTTTATATAGTTTTACATAGTTTTGTATAGTTTTATATAGGTTTATATAGTTTTATAGAGTTTTATAGAGTTTTATATAGTTTTGTTAGTTTTATATAGTTTTATATAGTTTTATACAGTTTATATAGTTTTATATAGTTTTATATAGTTTTATATAGCTTTATATAGTTTTATATAGTACTATATAGTTATATATAGCTCTATTAGTTTTATATACTTTTATACAGTTTTATATAGTTTTATATAGTTTTGTTAGTTTTATTTAGTTTCGTATAGTTTTATTAGTTTTATATACTTTTATACAGTTTTATATAGTTTTATATAGTTTTGATAGTTTTGTACAGTATTATATAGTCTTATATTGTTTTATACAGTTTTATATAGTTTTATATAGTTTTACATAGTTTTATATAGTTATGTTAGTTTTATATTGTTTTATATAGATTTGTAGAGTTTTATATAGTTTCATATAGTTTTATATAGTTTCGTTAGTTTTGTATAGTTTTATATAGTTTTATATAGTTTTACATAGTTTTATATAGTTTTGTTAGTTTTCTATAGTTTAATATAGTTTTATTAGTTTTATATAGATTTATATAGTTTTATATAGTTTTATATATTTTTATATAGTTTTATATAGTTTTGTTAGTTTTGTATAGTTTTATATAGTTTCACGTAGTTTTGTATAGTTTTACATAGTTTTATATAGTTTTGTTAGTTTTGTATAGTTTTATATAGTTTTATATAGTTTTATATAGTTTTTTATAGTTTAATATAGTTTTATATAGTTTTACACAGTTTTATATAGTTATATATAGTTTTATAGAGTTTTATATAGTAATATATAGTTTTATATAGTTTTATTAGTTTTATTAGTTTTATATAGTTTTATATAGTTTTATATAGTTTTATATAGATTTATATAGTTCTATAGAGTTTTATATAGGTTTATATAGTTTTGTTAGTTTTATATAGTTTTTTATAGTTTTATATAGTTTTATACAGTTTTATATAGTTTTTTATAGTTTTATATAGTTTTATATAGTTTTATATAGTTTTATATAGTTTTGTATAGTTTTATATAGTTTTGCTGGTTTTACATAGTTTTACATAGTTTTACTAGCTTTACATAGTCTTATATAGTTTTATATAGTTTTATATAGTTTTATATAGTTTTATATAGTGTTATATAGGTTTATAGAGATTTATATAGTTTTATATAGCTTTATATAGTTTTGTTAGTTTTATATAGTTTTACATAGTTTTATATAGTTTTGCTAGTTTTGTATAGTTTTATATAGTTTTATATAGTTTTATAGAGTTTTACATAGTTTTATATGGTTTTATATTGTACTATATAGTTTTATATAGTTTTATTAGTTTTATATAGTTTCATACAGTTTTATATAGTTTTATATAGTTCTATAGAGTTTTATATAGGTTTATATATTTTTGTTAGTTTTATATAGTTTTTTATAGTTTTATATAGTTTTATATAGATTTATATGGTTTTATATAGTTTTATATAGTTTTACGTAGTTTTATATAGTTTAGTTAGTTTTGTATAGTTTTATATAGTTTTACATAGTTTTGTATAGTTTTATATAGGTTTATATAGTTTTATAGAGTTTTATAGAGTTTTATATAGTTTTGTTAGTTTTATATAGTTTTATATAGTTTTACTAGTTTTATGTAGTTTTATATAGTTTTATATAGTTTTTTATAGTTTTATATAGTTTTGTTAGTTTTATATAGTTTTATTAGTTATATATAGTTTTATACAGTTTTATATAGTTTTATATAGTTTTGTAAGTTTTATATAGGTTTTTATAGGTTTATAGAGTTTTATATAGTTTTATATAGTTTTATATAGATTTATATAGTTTTATAGAGTTTTATATAGTTTTATATAGTTTTGTTAGTTTTATATAGTTTTATACAGTTTTATATAGTTTTATATAGTTTTGTAAGTTTTATATAGGTTTTTATAGGTTTATAGAGTTTTATATAGTTTTATATAGTTTTATATAGGTTTATATAGTTTTATAGAGTTTTATATAGTTTTATATAGTTTTGTTAGTTTTATATAGTTTTATATAGTTTTATACAGTTTATATAGTTTTATATAGTTTTATATAGTTTTATATAGGTTTATATAGTTTTATATAGTACTATATAGTTATATATAGCTCTATTAGTTTTATATACTTTTATACAGTTTTATATAGTTTTATATAGTTTTGTTAGTTTTATTTAGTTTCGTATAGTTTTATTAGTTTTATATACTTTTATACAGTTTTATATAGTTTTATATAGTTTTGTTAGTTTTGTACAGCTTTATATAGTCTTATATTGTTTTATACAGTTTTATATAGTTTTATATAGTTTTACATAGTTTTATATAGTTATGTTAGTTTTATATTGTTTTATATAGATTTGTAGAGTTTTATATAGTTTCATATAGTTTTATATAGTTTTGTTAGTTTTGTATAGTTTTATATAGTTTTATATAGTTTTACATAGTTTTATATAGCTTTGTTAGTTTTCTATAGTTTTATATAGTTTTATTAGTTTTATATAGATTTATATAGTTTTATATAGTTTTATATATTTTTATATAGTTTTATATAGTTTTATATAGTTTAATATAGTTTTGTTAGTTTTGTATAGTTTTATATAGTTTCACGTAGTTTTGTATAGTTTTACATAGTTTTATATAGTTTTGTTAGTTTTGTATAGTTTTATATAGTTTTATATAGTTTTATATAGTTTTATATAGTTTTATATAGTTTTTTATAGTTTTATATAGTTTTATATAGTTTAATATAGTTTTGTTAGTTTTGTATAGTTTTATATAGTTTCACGTAGTTTTGTATAGTTTTACATAGTTTTATATAGTTTTGTTAGTTTTGAACAGTTTTATATAGTTTTATATAGTTTTATATAGATTTATATAGTTTTATATAGTTTTATGTAGTTTTTTATAGTTTAATATAGTTTTATATAGTTTTACACAGTTTTATATAGGTATATATAGTTTTATAGAGTTTTATATAGTAATATATAGTTTTATATAGTTTTATTAGTTTTATTAGTTTTATTAGTTTTATATAGTTTTATATAGTTTTATATAGATTTATATAGTTTTATATAGTTTTGCTGGTTTTACATAGTTTTACATAGTTTTACTAGTTTTACATAGTCTTATATAGTTTTATATAGTCTTATATAGTTTTCTATAGTGTTATATAGGTTTATAGAGATTTATATAGTTTTATATAGCTTTATATAGTTTTGTTAGTTTTATAGAGTTTTATATAGTTTTATATAGTTTTATATAGTACTATATAGTTCTATATAGTTTTATAGAGTTTGATATAGTTTTGTTAGTTTTATATAGTTTTATATAGTTTTATATATTCTTATATAGTTTTATATTGTTTTATAGAGTTTTATATAGTTTTGTTAGTTTTATATAGTTTTATATAGTTTTACTAGTTTTATGTAGTTTTATATAGTTTTATATAGTTTTTTATAGTTTTATATAGTTTTGTTAGTTTTATATAGTTTTATTAGTTATATATAGTTTTATACAGTTTTATATAGTTTTATATAGTTTTGTAAGTTTTATATAGGTTTTTATAGGTTTATAGAGTTTTATATAGTTTTATATAGTTTTATATAGGTTTATATAGTTTTATATAGTTTTATTAGTTTTAAATAGTTTTATATAGTTTTATATAGTTTTATATAGTTTTATATAGGTTTATATAGTTTTATAGAGTTTTATATACTTTTATATAGTTCCATAGAGTTTCATATAGTTTCATACAGTGTTATATAGTTTTATATAGTTTTATATTGCACTATATAGTTTTATATAGTTTTACTAGTTTTATATAGTTTTATATAGTTTTATATAGTTTTACATAGTTTTATATAGCTTTGTTAGTTTTCTATAGTTTTATATAGTTTTATTAGTTTTATATAGATTTATATAGTTTTATATAGTTTTATATATTTTTATATAGTTTTATATAGTTTTATATAGTTTAATATAGTTTTGTTAGTTTTGTATAGTTTTATATAGTTTCACGTAGTTTTGTATAGTTTTACATAGTTTTATATAGTTTTGTTAGTTTTGTATAGTTTTATATAGTTTTATATAGTTTTATATAGTGTTATATAGTTTTATATAGTTTTTTATAGTTTTATATAGTTTTATATAGTACTATATAGTTTTATATAGTTCTATTAGTTTTATACACTTTTATACAGATTTATATAGTTTTATATAGTTTTGTTAGTTTTGTACAGTTTTATATAGTTTTATATAGTTTTATATAGCTTTATATAGTTTTGTTAGTTTTATATAGTTTTACATAGTTTTATATAGTTTTGTTAGTTTTGTATAGTTTTATATAGTTTTATATAGTTTTATAGAGTTTTACATAGTTTTATATGGTTTTATATTATACTATATAGTATTATATAGTTTTATTAGTTTTATATAGTTTCATACAGTTTTATATAGTTTTATATAGTTCTATAGAGTTTTATATAGGTTTATATATTTTATATAGTTTTATATAGTTTTATATAGTTTTATATAGTTTTACATAGTTTTATAGAGTTTGATAGAGTTTTATAGAGTTTTATATAGTTTTATATAGTTTTATATAGTACTATATAGTTCTATATAGTTTTATAGAGTTTGATATAGTTTTGTTAGTTTTATATAGTTTTATATAGTTTTATATATTCTTATATAGTTTTATATTGTTTTATATAGTTTAATATAGTTTTGTTAGTTTTGTATAGTTTTATATAGTTTCACGTAGTTTTGTATAGTTTTACATAGTTTTATATAGTTTTGTTAGTTTTGTATAGTTTTATATAGTTTTATATAGTTTTATATAGTTTTATATAGTTTTATATAGTTTTATATAGTTTTTTATAGTTTTATATAGTTTTATATAGTACTATATAGTTTTATATAGTTTTATATAGTTTTATATAGTTCTATAGAGTTTTATATAGGTTTATATAGTTTTGTTAGTTTTGTATAGCTTTATATATTTTTATATAGTTTTATATAGTTTTATAGAGTTTTATATAGTTTTATATAGTTTTATATAGTTCTATAGAGTTTTATATAGGTTTATATATTTTTGTTAGTTTTATATAGTTTTTTATAGTTTTATATAGTTTTATATAGATTTATATGGTTTTATATAGTTTTATATAGTTTTACGTAGTTTTATATAGTTTAGTTAGTTTTGTATAGTTTTATATAGTTTTACATAGTTTTGTATAGTTTTATATAGGTTTATATAGTTTTATAGAGTTTTATAGAGTTTTATATAGTTTTGTTAGTTTTATATAGTTTTATATAGTTTTACTAGTTTTATGTAGTTTTATATAGTTTTATATAGTTTTTTATAGTTTTATATAGTTTTGTTAGTTTTATATAGTTTTATTAGTTATATATAGTTTTATACAGTTTTATATAGTTTTATATAGTTTTGTAAGTTTTATATAGGTTTTTATAGGTTTATAGAGTTTTATATAGTTTTATATAGTTTTATATAGATTTATATAGTTTTATAGAGTTTTATATAGTTTTATATAGTTTTGTTAGTTTTATATAGTTTTATACAGTTTTATATAGTTTTATATAGTTTTGTAAGTTTTATATAGGTTTTTATAGGTTTATAGAGTTTTATATAGTTTTATATAGTTTTATATAGGTTTATATAGTTTTATAGAGTTTTATATAGTTTTATATAGTTTTGTTAGTTTTATATAGTTTTATATAGTTTTATACAGTTTATATAGTTTTATATAGTTTTATATAGTTTTATATAGGTTTATATAGTTTTATATAGTACTATATAGTTATATATAGCTCTATTAGTTTTATATACTTTTATACAGTTTTATATAGTTTTATATAGTTTTGTTAGTTTTATTTAGTTTCGTATAGTTTTATTAGTTTTATATACTTTTATACAGTTTTATATAGTTTTATATAGTTTTGTTAGTTTTGTACAGCTTTATATAGTCTTATATTGTTTTATACAGTTTTATATAGTTTTATATAGTTTTACATAGTTTTATATAGTTATGTTAGTTTTATATTGTTTTATATAGATTTGTAGAGTTTTATATAGTTTCATATAGTTTTATATAGTTTTGTTAGTTTTGTATAGTTTTATATAGTTTTTATATAGTTTTACATAGTTTTATATAGCTTTGTTAGTTTTCTATAGTTTTATATAGTTTTATTAGTTTTATATAGATTTATATAGTTTTATATAGTTTTATATATTTTTATATAGTTTTATATAGTTTTATATAGTTTAATATAGTTTTGTTAGTTTTGTATAGTTTTATATAGTTTCACGTAGTTTTGTATAGTTTTACATAGTTTTATATAGTTTTGTTAGTTTTGTATAGTTTTATATAGTTTTATATAGTTTTATATAGTTTTATATAGTTTTATATAGTTTTTTATAGTTTTATATAGTTTTATATAGTTTAATATAGTTTTGTTAGTTTTGTATAGTTTTATATAGTTTCACGTAGTTTTGTATAGTTTTACATAGTTTTATATAGTTTTGTTAGTTTTGAACAGTTTTATATAGTTTTATATAGTTTTATATAGATTTATATAGTTTTATATAGTTTTATGTAGTTTTTTATAGTTTAATATAGTTTTATATAGTTTTACACAGTTTTATATAGGTATATATAGTTTTATAGAGTTTTATATAGTAATATATAGTTTTATATAGTTTTATTAGTTTTATTAGTTTTATTAGTTTTATATAGTTTTATATAGTTTTATATAGTTTTATATAGATTTATATAGTTTTATATAGTTTTGCTGGTTTTACATAGTTTTACATAGTTTTACTAGTTTTACATAGTCTTATATAGTTTTATATAGTCTTATATAGTTTTCTATAGTGTTATATAGGTTTATAGAGATTTATATAGTTTTATATAGCTTTATATAGTTTTGTTAGTTTTATAGAGTTTTATATAGTTTTATATAGTTTTATATAGTACTATATAGTTCTATATAGTTTTATAGAGTTTGATATAGTTTTGTTAGTTTTATATAGTTTTATATAGTTTTATATATTCTTATATAGTTTTATATTGTTTTATAGAGTTTTATATAGTTTTGTTAGTTTTATATAGTTTTATATAGTTTTACTAGTTTTATGTAGTTTTATATAGTTTTATAGAGTTTGATATAGTTTTGTTAGTTTTATATAGTTTTATATAGTTTTATATATTCTTATATAGTTTTATATTGTTTTATATAGTTTAATATAGTTTTGTTAGTTTTGTATAGTTTTATATAGTTTCACGTAGTTTTGTATAGTTTTACATAGTTTTATATAGTTTTGTTAGTTTTGTATAGTTTTATATAGTTTTATATAGTTTTATATAGTTTTATATAGTTTTATATAGTTTTATATAGTTTTTTATAGTTTTATATAGTTTTATATAGTACTATATAGTTTTATATAGTTTTATATAGTTTTATATAGTTCTATAGAGTTTTATATAGGTTTATATAGTTTTGTTAGTTTTGTATAGCTTTATATATTTTTATATAGTTTTATATAGTTTTATAGAGTTTTATATAGTTTTATATAGTTTTATATAGTACTATATAGTTTTATATAGTTTTATATAGTTTTATATAGTTCTATAGAGTTTTATATAGGTTTATATAGCTTTATATAGTTTTATAGAGTTTTATATAGTTTTAAATAGTTTCATATAGTTTTATATAGTCTTATATAGTTTTATAGAGATTTATATAGTTTTATATAGTTTTATATAGCTTTATATAGTGTTATATAGTTTTATATAGTTTTATATAGTTTTGTTAGTTTTATATAGTTTTACATAGTTTTATATAGTTTTATATTGTTTTATATAGTGTTATATAGTTTTAGAGAGTTTTATATAGTTTTATATTGTTTTATATAGTTATGTTAGTTTTACATAGTTTTATATAGTTTTATATAGTTTTGTTAGTTTTGTATAGGTTTATATAGTTTTGTTAGTTTTGTATAGTTTTATATAGTTTTATATAGTTTTATATAGTTTTTTATAGTTTTATTAGTTTTATTAGTTTTATTAGTTTTATATAGTTTTATATGGTTTTATATAGTTTTATATAGTTTTATATAGTTTTGTTAGTTTTATATAGTGTTACATAGTTTTATATAGTTTTATATAGTTTCATAGAGTTTTGTATAGTTTTATATAGTTTTGTTAGTTTTATATACTTTTATTAGTTATATATAGTTTTATACAGTTTTATAGAGTTTATATAGTTTTATATAGTTTTATATAGTTTTATATACTTTTATATAGTTCCATAGAGTTTCATATAGTTTCATACAGTGTTATATAGTTTTATATAGTTTTATATTGCACTATATAGTTTTATATTGTTTTACTAGTTTCATATAGTTTTATATAGTTTTATATAGTTTTTGATAGTTTTATATAGTTTTGTTAGTTTTATATAGTTTTATTAGTTATATATAGTTTTATACAGTTTTATATAGTTTTATATAGTTTTGTAATTTTATATAGTTTTTTATAGTTTTATATAGTTTTATATAGTTTTATATAGTTTTATATAGTTTTGTTAGTTTTATATTGTGTTACACAGTTTTATATAGTTTTATATAGTTTTATATAGTGTTATATAGTTTTATATAGTTTTATATAGTTTTGTTAGTTTTATATGGTTTTACATAGTTTTATATAGTTTTATATAGTTTTATATAGTTTTATATAGTTTTATAGAGTTTTACATAGTTTTGTTAGTTTCATATAGTTTTATATAGTTTTATATATTTTTATATAGTTTTATATAGTTTTATATAGTTTAATATAGTTTTGTTAGTTTTGTATAGTTTTATATAGTTTCACGTAGTTTTGTATAGTTTTACATAGTTTTATATAGTTTTGTTAGTTTTGTATAGTTTTATATAGTTTTATATAGTTTTATATAGTGTTATATAGTTTTATATAGTTTTTTATAGTTTTATATAGTTTTATATAGTACTATATAGTTTTATATAGTTCTATTAGTTTTATACACTTTTATACAGATTTATATAGTTTTATATAGTTTTGTTAGTTTTGTACAGTTTTATATAGTTTTATATAGTTTTATATAGCTTTATATAGTTTTGTTAGTTTTATATAGTTTTACATAGTTTTATATAGTTTTGTTAGTTTTGTATAGTTTTATATAGTTTTATATAGTTTTATAGAGTTTTACATAGTTTTATATGGTTTTATATTATACTATATAGTATTATATAGTTTTATTAGTTTTATATAGTTTCATACAGTTTTATATAGTTTTATATAGTTCTATAGAGTTTTATATAGGTTTATATATTTTATATAGTTTTATATAGTTTTATATAGTTTTATATAGTTTTACATAGTTTTATAGAGTTTGATAGAGTTTTATAGAGTTTTATATAGTTTTATATAGTTTTATATAGTACTATATAGTTCTATATAGTTTTATAGAGTTTGATATAGTTTTGTTAGTTTTATATAGTTTTATATAGTTTTATATATTCTTATATAGTTTTATATTGTTTTATATAGTTTAATATAGTTTTGTTAGTTTTGTATAGTTTTATATAGTTTCACGTAGTTTTGTATAGTTTTACATAGTTTTATATAGTTTTGTTAGTTTTGTATAGTTTTATATAGTTTTATATAGTTTTATATAGTTTTATATAGTTTTATATAGTTTTATATAGTTTTTTATAGTTTTATATAGTTTTATATAGTACTATATAGTTTTATATAGTTTTATATAGTTTTATATAGTTCTATAGAGTTTTATATAGGTTTATATAGTTTTGTTAGTTTTGTATAGCTTTATATATTTTTATATAGTTTTATATAGTTTTATAGAGTTTTATATAGTTTTATATAGTTTTATATAGTACTATATAGTTTTATATAGTTTTATATAGTTTTATATAGTTCTATAGAGTTTTATATAGGTTTATATAGCTTTATATAGTTTTATAGAGTTTTATATAGTTTTAAATAGTTTCATATAGTTTTATATAGTCTTATATAGTTTTATAGAGATTTATATAGTTTTATATAGTTTTATATAGCTTTATATAGTGTTATATAGTTTTATATAGTTTTATATAGTTTTGTTAGTTTTATATAGTTTTACATAGTTTTATATAGTTTTATATTGTTTTATATAGTGTTATATAGTTTTAGAGAGTTTTATATAGTTTTATATTGTTTTATATAGTTATGTTAGTTTTACATAGTTTTATATAGTTTTATATAGTTTTGTTAGTTTTGTATAGGTTTATATAGTTTTGTTAGTTTTGTATAGTTTTATATAGTTTTATATAGTTTTATATAGTTTTTTATAGTTTTATTAGTTTTATTAGTTTTATTAGTTTTATATAGTTTTATATGGTTTTATATAGTTTTATATAGTTTTATATAGTTTTGTTAGTTTTATATAGTGTTACATAGTTTTATATAGTTTTATATAGTTTCATAGAGTTTTGTATAGTTTTATATAGTTTTGTTAGTTTTATATACTTTTATTAGTTATATATAGTTTTATACAGTTTTATAGAGTTTATATAGTTTTATATAGTTTTATATAGTTTTATATACTTTTATATAGTTCCATAGAGTTTCATATAGTTTCATACAGTGTTATATAGTTTTATATAGTTTTATATTGCACTATATAGTTTTATATTGTTTTACTAGTTTCATATAGTTTTATATAGTTTTATATAGTTTTTGATAGTTTTATATAGTTTTGTTAGTTTTATATAGTTTTATTAGTTATATATAGTTTTATACAGTTTTATATAGTTTTATATAGTTTTGTAATTTTATATAGTTTTTTATAGTTTTATATAGTTTTATATAGTTTTATATAGTTTTATATAGTTTTGTTAGTTTTATATTGTGTTACACAGTTTTATATAGTTTTATATAGTTTTATATAGTGTTATATAGTTTTATATAGTTTTATATAGTTTTGTTAGTTTTATATGGTTTTACATAGTTTTATATAGTTTTATATAGTTTTATATAGTTTTATATAGTTTTATAGAGTTTTACATAGTTTTGTTAGTTTCATATAGTTTTATATAGTTTTATATATTTTTATATAGTTTTATATAGTTTTATATAGTTTAATATAGTTTTGTTAGTTTTGTATAGTTTTATATAGTTTCACATAGTTTTGTATAGTTTTACATAGTTTTATATAGTTTTGTTAGATTTGTATAGTTTTATATAGTTTTATATAGTTTTATATAGTACTATATAGTTTTATATAGTTTTATGTAGTTTTATATAGTTCTATATAGTTTTATATAGCATTATATAGTTTTATATAGTTTTATATAGATTTTTATAGTTTAATATAGTTTTATATAGTTTTACATAGCTTTATATAGATATATATAGTTTTATAGAGTTTTATATAGTAATACATAGTTTTATACAGTTTATATAGTTTTATATAGTTTTATATAGTTTTATATAGCTTTATATAGTTTTATATAGTACTATATAGTTATATACAGCTCTATTAGTTTTATATACTTTTATACAGTTTTATATAGTTTTATATAGTTTTGTTAGTTTTATTTAGTTTCGTATAGTTTTATTAGTTTTATATAGTTTTATATAGTTTTATTAGTTTTATTAGTTTTATTAGTTTTATATAGTTTTATATGGTTTTATATAGTTTTATATAGTTTTATATAGTTTTGTTAGTTTTATATAGTGTTACATAGTTTTGTTAGTTTCATATAGTTTTATATAGTTTTATATATTTTTATATAGTTTTATATAGTTTTATATAGTTTAATATAGTTTTGTTAGTTTTGTATAGTTTTATATAGTTTCACATAGTTTTGTATAGTTTTACATAGTTTTATATAGTTTTGTTAGATGTGTATAGTTTTATATAGTTTTATATAGTTTTATATAGTACTATATAGTTTTATATAGTTTTATGTAGTTTTATATAGTTCTATATAGTTTTATATAGCATTATATAGTTTTATATAGTTTTATATAGATTTTTATAGTTTAATATAGTTTTATATAGTTTTACATAGCTTTATATAGATATATATAGTTTTATAGAGTTTTATATAGTAATACATAGTTTTATACAGTTTTTATAGTTTTATATAGTTTTATATAGTTTTATATAGCTTTATATAGTTTTATATAGTACTATATAGTTATATACAGCTCTATTAGTTTTATATACTTTTATACAGTTTTATATAGTTTTATATAGTTTTGTTAGTTTTATTTAGTTTCGTATAGTTTTATTAGTTTTATATAGTTTTATATAGTTTTATTAGTTTTATTAGTTTTATTAGTTTTTTATAGTTTTATATGGTTTTATATAGTTTTATATAGTTTTATATAGTTTTGTTAGTTTTATATAGTGTTACATAGTTTTATATAGTTTTATATAGTTTCATAGAGTTTTGTATAGTTTTATATAGTTTTGTTAGTTTTATATACTTTTATTAGTTATATATAGTTTTATACAGTTTTATAGAGTTTATATAGTTTTATATAGTTTTATATAGTTTTATATACTTTTATATAGTTCCATAGAGTTTCATATAGTTTCATACAGTGTTATATAGTTTTATATAGTTTTATATTGCACTATATAGTTTTATATAGTTTTACTAGTTTTATATAGTTTTATATAGTTATATATAGTTTTTGATAGTTTTATATAGTTTTGTTAGTTTTATATAGTTTTATTAGTTATATATAGTTTTATACAGTTTTATATAGTTTTATATAGTTTTGTAAGTTTTATATAGTTTTTTATAGTTTCATATAGTTTTATATAGTTTTATATAGTTTTATATAGTTTTATATAGTTTTATATAGTTTTATATAGTTTTGTTAGTTTTATATAGTGTTACATAGTTTTATATAGTTTTATATAGTTTTATATAGTGTTATATAGTTTTATATAGTTTTATATAGTTTTGTTAGTTTTATATGGTTTTACATAGTTTTATATAGTTTTAGAGAGTTTTACATAGTTTTGTTAGTTTCATATAGTTTTATATAGTTTTATATATTTTTATATAGTTTTATATAGTTTTATATAGTTTAATATAGTTTTGTTAGTTTTGTATAGTTTTATATAGTTTCACATAGTTTTGTATAGTTTTACATAGTTTTATATAGTTTTGTTAGATTTGTATAGTTTTATATAGTTTTATATAGTACTATATAGTTTTATATAGTTTTATAGAGTTTTATATAGTAATATATAGTTTTATACAGTTTATATAGTTTTATATAGTTTTATATAGTTATATATAGTTTTATAAAGCTTTATATAGTTTTATATAGTACTATATAGTTATATACAGCTCTATTAGTTTTATATACTTTTATACAGTTTTATATAGTTTTATATAGTTTTGTTAGTTTTATTTAGTTTCGTATAGTTTTATTAGTTTTATATACTTTTATACAGTTTTATATAGTTTTATATAGTTTCGTTAGTTTTGTACAGCTCTTATATAGTCTTATATTGTTTTATACAGTTTTATATAGTTTTATATAGTTTTTTATAGTTTTATATAGTTTTATATAGTTTTATATAGTTTTATATGGTTTTATATAGTTTAGTTAGTTTTATATAGTTTTATATAGTTCTATAGAGTTTTATATAGTTTTATATAGTTTAGTTAGTTTTGTATAGTTTTATATAGTTTTATATAGTTTTATATACTTTTATATAGGTTTATATAGTTTTATAGAGTTTTATATAGTGTTATATAGTTTTATATAGTTTTATATAGTTTTGTTAGTTTTATATAGTTTTACATAGTTTTATATAGTTTTATATTGTTTTATATAGTTATGTTAGTTTTACATAGTTTTATATAGTTTTATATAGTTTTGTTATTTTTGTATAGGTTTATATAGTTTTATATAGTTTTGTAGAGTTTATATAGTTTTATATAGTTTTATTATTTTTATATAGTTTTATATAGTTCCATAGAGTTTTATATAATTTTATATAGTTTTATATAGTTTTATATAGTTTTGTTAGTTTTATATAGTTTTATATAGTTTTATATAGTATTTTACAGTTTTATATAGTTTCATATAGTTTTACTAGTTTTATATAGTTTTATATAGTTTTGCTGGTTTTATATAGTTTTACATAGTTTTACTAGTTTCATATAGTTTTAAATAGTTTTGTTAGTTTTGTATAGTTTTATATAGTTTTACATAGTTGTATATAATTTTGTTAGTTTTATATAGTTTTATATACTTTTATATAGTTTTGTTAGTTTTGTATGGTTTTATATAATTTTATATAGTTTTATATAGTTTTGTTAGTTTTGTATAGTTTTATATAGTTTTATATAGTTTTATATAGTTTTGTTAGTTTTGTATAGTTTTATATAGTTTTATATAGTTTTATATAGTTTTATATAGTTTTGTTGGTTTTGTATAGTTTTATATAGTTTTATAGAGTTTCATAGAGTTTTGTACAGTTTTATATAGTTTTGTTAGTTTTATATAGTCTTATTAGTTTTATTAGTTTTATTAGTTTTATATAGTTTTATATAGTTTTATATAGTTTTATATAGTTCTATAGAGTTTTATATAGGTTTATATAGTTTTGTTAGTTTTGTATAGTTTTATATATTTTTATATAGTTTTATATAGTTTTATACAGTTTTATATACTTTTGTTAGTTTTATTAGTTTTATTAGTTTTATATAGTTTTATATAGTTTTATATAGTTTTATATAGTTTTATATAGTTTTATATAGTTTTATACAGTTTTATATAGTTGTATATAGTTCTATAGAGTTTTATATTGGTTTATATAGTTTTATATAGTTTTATATAGTTTTGTAAGTTTTATATAGTTTTATATAGTTTTTTAGAGTTTATATAGTTTTATATAGTTTTATTGGTTTAATATAGTTTCATAGAGTTTTGTACAGTTTTACATAGTTTTGTTAGTTTTATATACTTTTATTAGTTATATATAGTTTTATACAGTTTTATATAGTTTTATATAGTTTTGTAAGTTTTATATAGTTTTATATAGTTTTTTAGAGTTCATATAGTTTTATATAGTTTTATTGGTTTTATATAGTTTTATATAGTTTTATTAGTTTTGTATACTTCTATAGTGTTTATATAGTTTTATATAGTATTATTTGTTTTACATAGTTCTGTATAGTTTTATATTGTACTACGTAGTTTTATATAGTTTTATATAGTGTTATATAGTTTTTCATAGTTTTATATAGTTTTATATAGTTTTTTATAGTTTTATATGGTTTTATATAGTTTTACATACTTTTATATAGTTCTATATAGTTTTGTTAGTTTTATATAGTTTTATATAGTTTTATATAGTTTTGTTAGTTTGGTATAGTTTTATATATTTTTATATAGTTTTATATAGTTTTATATAGTTTTATATGGTTTTGTTAGCTTTGTATAGTATTATATAGTTTTATATAGTTTTATAGAGTTTTATAGAGTTTTATATAGTATTATTTGTTTTATATAGTTTTATATAGTTTTACATAGTTTTATATAATTTTGTTAGTGTTCTATAGTTTTATATAGTTTTATATAGTTTATATTGTACTATATAGTTTTATATAGTTTTACTAGTTTCATATAGTTTTATATAGTTTTACATAGTTTTATATAGTTTTATATAGTTTTTTATAGTTTTATATAGTTTTATATGGTTTTATATAGTTTTATAGAGTTTTATATAGTTTTATAGAGTTCTATATAGTTTTATATAGTTTTATTAGTTTTCATATCGTTTTATATAGTTTTATATAGTTTTATATAGTTTGTTAGTTTCATACAGTTTTATATAGTTTTATATAATTATATAGAGTTTCATATAGTTTTATATAGTGTTGATAGTTTTAGATAGTTTTACATAGTTTTATATAGTTTTATATAGTTTTACATAGTTTTATATAGTTTTATAGAGTTTATATAGTTTTATATAGTTTTATTGGTTTTATATAGTTTTATATAGTTTTATTAGTTTTATATACTTCTATAGAGTTTTATATAGTGTTATATGGATTTATATAGTTTTATTAGTTTTATATCGCTTTATATAGTTTTATATAGTTTTATATAGTTTTGTTAGTTTTGTATAGTTTTATATAGTTTTATATAGTTTTATATAGTTTTGTTAGTTTTGTATAGTTTTATATAGTTTTATATAGTTTTATATAGTTTTGTTAGTTTTGTATAGTTTTACATAGTTTTGTTAGTTTTATATACTTTTATTAATTATATATAGTTTTATTCAGTTTTATATAGTTTTATATAGTTTTGTTAGTTTTATATACTTTTATTAATTATATATAGTTTTATACAGTTTTATATAGTTTTATATAGTTTTGTAAGTTTTGTATAGTTTTATATAGTTTTATAGGGTTTAAATAGTTTTATATAGTTTTATATAGTTTTATTAGTTTTATATACTTCTATAGAGTTTTATATAGTTTTATATAGTATTATTTGTTTTATATAGTTTTATATAGTTTTATACAGTTATATATAGTTTTATATAGTTTTGTTAGTGTTGTATAGTTTTATATAGTTTTATATAGTTTTGTTAGTTTTGTATAGTTTTATATAGTTTTATATAGTTTTATATAGTTTTGTTAGTTTCATATAGTTTTATATAGTTTTATATAGTTTTATATAGCTTTATATAGTTTTATGTAGTTCCAAAGAGTTTTATATAGTTTTATATAGTTTTATATAGTTTTATTAGTTTTATACAGTTTTATATAGTTTTATACAGTTTTATATAGTTTTATATAGTTTTATATAGTTATATAGAGTTTTATATAGGTTTATATAGTTTTTTATAGTTTTGTAAGTTTTATATAGTTTTATATAGTTTTTTAGAGTTTATAAAGTTTTATATAGTTTTATTGGTTTTATATAGTTTTATATAATTTTGTTAGTTTTATATAGTTTTATAGAGGTTTATAGAGTTTTATATAGTTTTGTTAGTTTTACATAGTTCTGTATAGTTTTATATTGTACTATGTAGTTTTATATAGTTTTATATAGTTTTATATAGTTTTATATAGTTTTATATAGTTTTATATAGTTTTATATAGTTTTGTTAGTTTGGTATAGTTTTATATATTTTTATATAGTTTTATATAGTTTTATATGGTTTTGTTAGCTTTGTATAGTATTATATAGTTTTATATAGTTTTATAGAGTTTTTTATAGTTTTATATAGTTTTATATAGTTTTATATAGTTATATATAGTTTTATATAGTGTTATATAGGTTTATAGAGTTTTATATAGTTTTATATAGCTTTATATAGTTTTGTTACTTTTATATAGTTTTACATAGTTTTATATAGTTTTGTTAGTTTTGAATAGTTTTATAGAGTTTTATATAGTTTTATATAGTTTTGTTAGTTTTGTATAGTTTTATATAGTTTTATATAGTTTTATATAGTTTTATATAGTTTTGTATAATTTTATATAGTTTTGCTGGTTTTATATAGTTTTACATAGTTTCACTAGTTTTACATAGTTTTATATAGTTTTATATAGTTTTTTAGATTTTTATAGAGTTTTATATAGTTTTGTATAGTTTTACACGGATTTGTCTAGTTTTATATTGTTTTATATAGTTTCACTAGTTTTATATAGTTTTATATAGTTTTATATAGTTCTATAGAGTTTTATATAGTTTTATATAGTTTTATATAGTTTTGTAAGTTTTATATAGTTTTATATAGTATTTTAGAGTTTATATAGTTTTATATAGTTTTATTGGTTTTATATAGTTTTATATAGTTTTATTAGTTTTATATACTTCTATAGTGTTTTATATAGTTGTATATAGTATTATTTGTTTTATATAGTTTTATATAGTTTTATATAGTTTTATATAGTTTTATATAGTTCCATATAGTTTTATATAGTTTTATATAGTTTTATATAGTTTTTTATAGTTTTATATAGTTTTATATAGTTTTATATAGTTTTGTTAGTTTTGTATAGTTTTATATAGTTTTATATCGTTTCATAGAGTTTTGTATAGTTTTATATGGTTTTGTTAGTTTTATATACTTTTATTAATTATATATAGTTTTATACAGTTTTATATAGTTTTATATAGTTTTATATAGTTTTGTTAGTTTCATATAGTTTTATATAGTTTTATATAGTTTTATATAGCTTTATATAGTTCTATGTAGTTCCAAAGAGTTTTATATAGTTTTATATAGTTTTATATAGTTTTACATAGTTTTATATAGTTTTATATAGTTTTATTAGTTTTATACAGTTTTATATAGTTTTATACAGTTTTATATAGTTTTATATAGTTTTATATAGTTTTATATAGTTTTGTTAGTTCTATATAGTTTTATTAGTTTTATATACTTCTATAGAGTTTTATATAGTTTTATATAGTTTTATAGAGTTCTATATAGTTTTGTATAGTTTTATTAGTTTTCATATCGCTTTATATAGTTTTATATAGTTTTATATAGTTTTGTTAGTTTTGTATAGTTTTATATAGTTTTATATAGTTTTATATAGTTTTATATAGTTTTGTTAGTTTTGTATAGTTTTATATAGTTTTATATAGTTTTATATAGTTTTATATAGTTTTGTTAGTTTTGTATAGATTTATATAGTTTTGTTAGTTTTATATACTTTTATTAATTATATATAGTTTTATACAGTTTTATATAGTTTTATATAGTATTGTTAGTTTTATATACTTTTATTAATTATATATAGTTTTATACAGTTTTATATAGCTTTATATAGTTTTGTAAGTTTTATATAGTTTTATATAGTTTTATAGTGTTTATATAGTTTTATATAGTTTTTATATACTTTTATTAGTTATATATAGTTTTATTAGTTTTATATACTTCTATAGAGTTTTATATAGTTTTATATAGTTTTTTATAGTTTTACATGGTTTTATATAGTTTTGTTAGTTTTGTATAGTTTTATATAGTTTTACGTGGTTTTGTCTAGTTTTATATTGTTTTATATAGTTTTACTAGTTTTATATAGTTTTATATAGTTTTATATAGTTTTGTTAGTTTTGTATAGTTTTATATAATTTTGTTAGTTTTATATACTTTTATTAATTATATATAGTTTTATACAGTTTTATATAGTTTTATATAGTTTTGTTAGTTTTGTATAGTTTTATATAGTTTTATATAGTTTTGTTAGTTTTGTATAGATTTATATAGTTTTGTTAGTTTTATATACTTTTATTAATTATATATAGTTTTATACAGTTTTATATAGTTTTATATAGTTTTGTAAGTTTTATATAGTTTTAAATAGTTTTATATAGTATTACTAGTTTTATATAGTTTTATGTAGTTTTATATAGTTTTATATAGTTTTATATAGTTTTACATAGTTTTGTTAGTTTTGTATAGTTTTATATAGTTTTATATAGTTTTGTTAGTTTTGTATAGTTTTATATAGTTTTATATAGTTTTATATAGTTTTGTTAGTTTTGTATAGTTTTTATATAGTTTTATATAGTTTTATATAGTTTTATATAGTTTTGTTAGTTTTGTATAGTTTTATATAGTTTTATATAGTTTTATATAGTTTTGTTGGTTTTGTATTGTTTTATATACTTTTATATAGTTTTATATAGATTTATATAGTGTTATATCGATTTATATAGTTTTATATAGTTTTATATAGTTTGTTAGTTTCATATAGTTTTATATAGTTTTATATTGTTTGTTAGTTTCAAATAGTTTTATATAGTTTTATATAATTATATAGAGTTTCATATAGTTTTATATAGTGTTGATAGTTTTAGATAGTTTCACATAGTTTTATATAGTTTTATATAGTTTTACATAGTTTTATATAGTTTTATAGAGTTTATATAGTTTTATATAGTTTTGTTAGTTTTATATAGTTTTATATAGTTTTATAGAGTTTTATATATATTATATAGTTTTATATAGTTTTATTAGTTTTATTGGTTTTATTAGTTTTATATAGTTTTATATGGTTTTATATAGTTTTATATAGTTTTACATAGTTTTATATAGTTTTGTTAGTTTTGTATAGTTTTAAATAGTTTTATATAGTTTTATATAGTTTTATATAGTTTTATATAGTTTTATATAGTTTTGTTAGTTTTGTATAGTTTTATATAGTTTTGTATAGTATCCTAGAGTTTTGTATAGCTTTACATAGTTTTGTTAGTTTTATATACTTTTATTAGTTATATATAGTTTTATACAGTTTTGTATAGTTTTATATAATTTTGTAAGTTTTATATAGTTTTATATAGTTTTATATAGTTTTATTGAGTTTATATAGTTTTATATAGTTTTATATAGTTTTATATAGTTTTATATAGTTTTAAATAGTTTTATATAGTTTTATCTAGTTTTATATACTTTTATATAGTGTTATATAGATTTACAGAGTTTTACATAGTTTTACATAGTTTTATATAGTTTTATATAGGTTTATATAGTGTTATATAATTTTAAATAGTTTTATATAGTTTTATCTAGTTTTATATAGTTTTATATAGTGTTATATAGTTTTACAGAGTTTTACATAGTTTTACATAGTTTTATATAGTTTTATATAGTGTTATATAGTTTTATATAGTTTTACTAGTTTTATATAGTTTTATATAGTTTTATATAATTTTTTATAGTTTTATATAGTTTTTTATAGTCATATATAGTTTTATATAGTTTTATATAGTTTTATATAGTTTTATATAGTTTTACATAGTTTTATATAGTTTTATATACTTTTATATAGTTTTACATAGTGTTACATTGTTTTATATAGTTTTATATAGTTTTGTTAGTTTTGTATAGATTTATATAGTTTTGTTAGTTTTATATACTTTTATTAATTATATATAGTTTTATACAGTTTTATATAGTTTTATATAGTATTGTTAGTTTTATATACTTTTATTAATTATATATAGTTTTATACAGTTTTATATAGTTTTATATAGTTTTGTAAGTTTTATATAGTTTTATATAGTTTTATAGTGTTTATATAGTTTTATATAGTTTTATATACTTTTATTAGTTATATATAGTTTTATTAGTTTTATATACTTCTATAGAGTTTTATATAGTTTTATATAGTTTTACTAGTTTTATATAGTTTTATAAAGTTTTATATAGTTTTTTATAGTTTTACATGGTTTTATATAGTTTTGTTAGTTTTGTATAGTTTTATATAGTTTTACGTGGTTTTGTCTAGTTTTATATTGTTTTATATAGTTTTACTAGTTTTATATAGTTTTATATAGTTTTATATAGTTTTGTTAGTTTTGTATAGTTTTATATAATTTTGTTAGTTTTATATACTTTTATTAATTATATATAGTTTTATACAGTTTTATATAGTTTTATATAGTTTTGTTAGTTTTGTATAGTTTTATATAGTTTTATATAGTTTTATATAGTTTTATATAGTTTTGTTAGTTTTGTATAGATTTATATAGTTTTGTTAGTTTTATATACTTTTATTAATTATATATAGTTTTATACAGTTTTATATAGTTTTATATAGTTTTGTAAGTTTTATATAGTTTTAAATAGTTTTATATAGTATTACTAGTTTTATATAGTTTTATGTAGTTTTATATAGTTTTATATAGTTTTATATAGTTTTACATAGTTTTGTTAGTTTTGTATAGTTTTATATAGTTTTATATAGTTTTGTTAGTTTTGTATAGTTTTATATAGTTTTATATAGTTTTATATAGTTTTGTTAGTTTTGTATAGTTTTATATAGTTTTATATAGTTTTATATAGTTTTATATAGTTTTGTTAGTTTTGTATAGTTTTATATAGTTTTATATAGTTTTATATAGTTTTATATAGTTTTACATAGTTTTATATAGTTTTATATGGTTTTATATAGTTTTATATAGTTTTACTAGTTTTATATAGTTTTATATAGTTTTATATAGTTTTATATAGTTTTATATAGTTTTATATAGTTTTATATAGTTTTGTTAGTTATGTATAGTTTTATATAGTTTTGTTAGTTTTGTATAGTTTTATATAGTTTTACATAGTTTTGTATAGTTTTATATTATATTATATAGTTTTATAGAGTTTTATATAGTTTTATATAGTTTTGTAAGTTTAATATAGTTTTATATAGTTTTATAGAGTTTATATAGTTTTATATAGTTTTACATAGTTTTATATAGTTTTATATAGTTTTATATAGTGTTATATAGTTTTATTGAGTTTT
>NW_027475729.1:0-33383 GCF_051020985.1 Nomia melanderi | reverse complement strand
AAACTATATAAACCTATATAAAACTCTATAAAACTTTATAGAACCATATAAAACTATGTCAAACTATATAAAACTAATAAAACTATATAAAACTATATAAATCTAACAAACTATATAAAACTATATAAACTATATAAATCTATGTAAAACTAAGAAAACTATATAAACCTATATGAAACTCTGTAGAACTATATAAAGCTATATAAAACTATATAAAACTCTATAAAAATATATAAAACTATATAAGACTATGTAAAACTAACAAAACTATATAAACCTATATAAAACTCTATAGAACTATATAAAACTATATAAAACTCTATAGAACTATATAAAACTATATAAAACTATATAAAACTATATAAAACTATATAAAACTATATAAAACTATATAAAACTATATAAAACTATATAAAACTCTATAGAACTATATAAAACTATATAAAACTATATAAAACTATATAAAACTATATAAAACTATATAAAACTATATAAAACTATATAAAACTATATAATACTATATAAAACAATATAATACCATATAAAACTACATAAAACTATATAAAACTATATAAATCTCTATAGAATTATATAAAACTATATAATACTATATAAAACTATATAATACCATATAAAACTCTATAGAAATATATATAACTATATAAAACTATATAAAACTATATAAAACTATATAAAACTATGTAAAACTATATAAAACTGTATAAGACTATATAAAACTATATATAACTATATAAAGCGATACAGAACTATAGAAAAGAATGTAAATCCATATAAAACTATAAATAACTATTAAAATTATGTAAAACTATAAAAAAATATATAATACAATATAAAACTATATAAAACTATATAAAACTATGCAAAACTAACAAAATTATATAAACCTATATAAAACTCTATAGAACTATATAAAACTATATAAAACTATAGAAGGCTATATAAAACTAACAAAACTATATGAAACTATATAAAACTATACAAAACTAATAAAACTATATAAAACTATATAATACCCTATAAAATTATGTAAAACTATATAATACCCTATAAAACTATGTAAAACTGTATAAAGCTAGCAAAACTATATAAACCTATATAAAACTCTATAGAACTATATAAAACTATATAAAACTATATAATACTATATAAAACTATATAACTACATAAAACTATATAAAACAATATAAAACTATATAAAACTATATAAAACTAACAAAACTATATAAACCAATATAAAACTCTATAAAACTATACAGAACCATATAAAACTATGTCAAACTATATAAAACTAATAAAACTATATAAAACTATATAAAACTATACAAAACTATGTAAAACTAACAAAGCTATATAAACCTATTTAAAACTCTATAGAAATATATAAATCTATATAAAACTAACAAAACTATATAAACCTATATAAAACTATATAAAACTATATATAACTATATAAAACTACATAAAACTATATAAAACTATATAAAATTATATAAAACTAACAAAACTATATAAAACTATATAAAACTATATAAAACTATATAAAACTAACAAAACTATATAAAACTATATAAAACTATATAATACTATATAAAACTATATATAACTATATAAAGCGATAGAGAACTATATAAAAGAATGTAAATTTATATAAAACTATAAATAACTAATAAAATTATGTAAAACTATAAAAAAATATATAATACTATATAAAACTATATATAACTATATAAAACTATATAAAACTATATAAAACAATATAAAACTATATAAAACTATATAAAACTATATAAAACTAACAAAACTATTTAAACCTATATAAAACTCTATAAAACTATATAGAACCATATAAAACTATGTCAAACTATATAAAACTAATGAAACTGTATCAAACTATATAAAACTAAGAAAACTATATAAAACTATATAAAACTGTATAAAACTAATAAAACTATATAAAACTATATAATACCCTATAAAACTATGTAAAACTGTATAAAGCTAACAAAACTAGATAAAACTATATAAACCCCTATAAAACTTTATAAAGCTATATAAAACTATATAAACCCCTATAAAGCTATATAAAACTATATAAAACTATATAAAACTATATAAAACTGTATAACAATACATAAAACTAACAAAACTATATAAAACTATATAAAACTCTATAAAAATATATAAAACTATATAAGACTATGTAAAACTAACGAAACTATATAAACATATATAAAACTCTATAGAACTATATAAAACTATATAAAGCTATACAAAAATATATAAAACTATATAATACTATATAAAACAATATAAGACCATATAAAACTATATAAAACTATATAAATCTAACAAAACTATATAAAACTATATAAAACTCTATAAAACTATATAAACCTATATAAAACTCTGTAGAACTATATAATGCTATATAAAACTATATAAAACTCTATAAAAATATATAAAACTATATAAGACTATGTAAAACTAACAAAACTATATAAACCTATATACAACTCTATAAAACTACATAGAACCGTATAAAACTATGTCAAACTATATAAAACTATTTAAAACTAACAAAACTATATAAAAATATATAAAACTCTATAAAACTATATAAAACTATGTAAAACTATATAAAACTATGTAAAACTATATAAAACTATTTAAAACTATATAAAACTATAAATAACTAATAAAATTATGTAAAACTATATAAAACTATATAAAACTACATAAAACTATATAAAACTGTATAAGACTATATAAAACTATATAAAACTATATAAAACTACATAAAAGTATATAATACTATATAAAACTAAATAAAACTATATAAAACTATATAAAACTATATAAAACTAATAAAACTATATAAAACTATATAAAACTATATAAAACTATATAAAACTATATAAAACTATATAATACTACATAAAACAATATAACACCATATAAAACTATATAAAACTATATAAAACTATATAAAACTATATAAAACTATGTAAAACTATATAAAACTATTTAAAACTATATAAAACTATATAAAACTATATAAAACTATATAAAACTATATAAAACTATATAAAACTGTATAAGACTATATAAAACTATATGAAACTATATAAAACTATATAATACCATATAAAACTCTATAGAAATATATAAAACTATATAAAACTATATAAAACTAACAAAACTATATAAAACTATATAAACCTATATAAAACTATATAAACCTATATAAAACTATATAAAACTATATAAAACTATATAAAACTATATAAAACTAGATAAAACTACATAAATCAATATAAAACTATATGAAACTATACAAAACCATATAAAACTCTATAAAAGTATATAAAACTATTTAAAACTATATAAAAATAACGAAACTGTATAAAACTATATAAAACGATATAAAAATATCAAAACCATAGAAAATTATATAACACTATACAAAACTATATAAGACAATGAAAATCTAATATAACTATATAAAACTATATAAAATTACATAAAACTATCTAAAACTGTATAAAACTATATAAAACTATATAAAACTATATAAAACGATATAAAAATAACAAAACCATAGAAAATTATATAACACTATACAAAACTATATAAAACAATGAGAATCTAATATAACTATATAAAACTATATAAAATTAAATAAAACTATCTAAAACTGTATAAAACTATATAAAACAATATAAAACTATATAAAACTATATAAAACTATATAAAACTGTATAATACTATATAAAACTATATAAAGCTATAATAAAACTAATAAACCTAATAAAACTAATAAAACTAATAAAACTAATGAAACTATATTAAACCATATAGAACTGTATAAAACTATATAAAGCTATATAAGACTGTATAAAACTATATAGAACTATATAAAACTAATGAAACTATATAAAACTATACAATACTATATAATACTATATAAAACTAAGCCACTGGTGGTCCGAGGTCGTTCCCACTGCACAGATTCATGCGCCAGGGCCTCCTGCAGACAATGCTCTTTGATATATCGCGCTATCTGTAATAGCACCCGAGATATCGCCAGATAGATATTGGATTTTTCCCTGACCCTGAGTTTCCGGCCCCATGAGACGGTGGTTTTCTCGGCCTCTGGTGGTCCGAGGTCGTTCCCGCTGCACAGATTCACGCGCCACGGCATACTGCAGACAATGCACTTTGGTTTATTGCGCTATCTCTAATAGCACGCGAGATATCACCAGATATATATTGGATTTTACACTGACCCTTAGTATCCGGCCCCATGAGTCGGTGGTCTTCACGGCCCCTGGTGGTCCGATGTCGTTCCCACTGCACATATTCATGCGCCAGGGCCTCCTGCAGATAATTCACTTTGGTTTATGGCGCTATCTCTAATAGCACCCGAGATATCATCAGATATATGCTGGATTTTTACATTACCTTGGGTGACGGATACCGAAAATCGGTAATTTTCTCGGCCCCTGGTTGTCCGAGGTCGTTCCTGCTGCACAGATTCATGCGCCAGGGCTTCCTGCAGACAATGCACTTTGATTTATCGCGCTATCTGTATTAGCACCCGAGATATTACCAGATATATGCTGGATTTTTACATGACCTTGGGTGACGGATACGAAAATCTGTAATTTTCTCGGTACCTGGTGGTCCGAGGTCGATCCTGCTTGTCAGATTCATGCGCCAGGGCCTCCTGCAGACAATGCACTTGGATTTATCGCGCTATCTCTAATAGCACCCGAGATATCACCAGATATATATTGGATTTATACCGGACCCTGACAGTCCGGCCCCATGTGTCGGTGATTTTCTCGGCCCCTGGTGGTCCGAGGTCGTTCCTGCTGCTCAGATTCATGCGCCACGGCATACTGCAGACAATGCACTTTGGTTTATTGCGCCATCTCTAATAGCACCCGAGATATCACCAGATATATATTGGATTTTTCCCTGACCCTGACAGCCCGGCCCCATGTGTCGGTGGTTTTCTCGGCTTCTGGTGGTCCGAGGTCGTTCCCGCTGCACAGATTCATGCGGCAGGGCCTCCTACAGACATTACACTTTGATTTATTGCGCTATCTCTCATAGCACCCGAGATATCATCAGATATATGCTGGATTTTTCCTAGACCCTGAGTGTCCGGCACTATGTGACGGTTGTTTTCTCGGCCCCTGGAGGTCCGAGGTAGTTTCCGACGCACAGATTCATGCGCCAGGGCCTCCTGCAGACAATGCACCTTGATTTATTGCGCTATCTCTAATAGCACCCGAGATATCACCAGATATATGCTGGATATTTACATGACCTTGGGTGACGGATACCGAAAATCTGTAATTTCCTTGACCACTGCGGGTCCGAGGTCGTTGCTGCTGCACAGATTCATGCGCCAGGGCCTGCTACAGACAATGCACTTTGATTTATCGCACTATCTCTAATAGCACCCGAGATATCACCAGATATATATTGGAGTTTTCCCTGACCCTGAGTGTCCGACCCGATGAGACGTTTGTTTTCTCGGCCCATGGTGGTCCGAGGTAGTTCCTGATGCACAGATGCATGCGCAAGGGCCTCAAACGGACAATGCTCTTTGGTTTATTGCGCCATCTCTAATAGCACCCGATATATCACCAGATATATATTGGATATTTCCCTGACCCTGAGTGTCCGGCCCCATGTGTCGGTGGTTTTCTCGGCCCCTGGTGGTCCGCGGTCGTTCCCGCTGCACAGACGCATGCGCCAGGGCCTCCTGGAGATAATTCACTGTGGTTTATTGCGCTATCTCTAATAGCACCCTGAATATCACCAGATATATATTGGATTTTTCCCTGACCCTGACAGCCCGGCCACATGTGTCGGTAGTTTTCTCGGTCCCTGTCGGTCCGAGGTCGATCCCGCGGCACAGATTCGTGCGCCAGGGCATCCTGCAGATAATTCGCTTTGGTTTATTGTGCTATCTCTAATAGCACCCGAAATATCACCAGATATATATCGGATTTTTCCCTGACCCTGAGTGTCCGGCCCTATGAGACGGTTGTTTTGTCGGCCCCTGGTGGTCCGAGGTAGTTTCCGATGCACAGATGCATGCGCTAGGACATCCTGGAGATAATTCACTCTGGATTATTGCGCTATCTCTAATAGCACCCGAGATATCACCAGATATATATTGGATTTTTCCCTGACCCTGGGTGTCCGGCCCCATGTGTCGGTGTTTTTCTCGGCCCCTGGTGGTCCGAGGTCGTTCCCGCTGCACGGATTCATGCGCTAGGGCCTCCTGCCGACAATGCACTTTGATATAACGCGCTATCTGTAATAGCACCCGAGATATCACCAGATATATATTGGATTTTTCCCTGACCCTGAGTGTCCGGCCCCATGAGACGGTGGTTTTCTCGGGCCATGGTGGTCCCAGGTCGTTCCCACTACACAGATTCATGCGCCAGGGCCTCCTGGAGATAATTCTCTCTGGTTTATTGCGCTATCTCTAATAGCACCCGGAATATCACCAGATATATATTGGATTTTTCCCTGACCCTGACAGCCCGGCTCCATGTGTCGGTAGTTTTCTCGGTCCCTGTCGGTCCGAGGTCGATCCCGCGGCACAGATTCGTGCGCCAGGGCATCCTGCAGATAATTCGCTTTGGTTTATTGTGCTATCTCTAATAGCACCCGAAATATCACCAGATATATATCGGATTTTTCCCTGACCCTGAGTGTCCGGCCCTATGAGACGGTTGTTTTGTCGGCCCCTGGTGGTCCGAGGTAGTTTCCGATGCACAGATGCATGCGCTAGGACATCCTGGAGATAATTCACTCTGGATTATTGCGCTATCTCTAATACAACCCGAGATATCACCAGATATATATTGGATTTTTCCCTGACCCTGGGTGTCCGGCCCCATGTGTCGGTGTTTTTCTCGGCCCCTGGTGGTCCGAGGTCGTTCCCGCTGCACGGATTCATGCGCTAGGGCCTCCTGCCGACAATGCACTTTGATATAACGCGCTATCTGTAATAGCACCCGAGATATCACCAGATATATATTGGATTTTTCCCTGACCCTGAGTGTCCGGCCCCATGAGACGGTGGTTTTCTCGGGCCATGGTGGTCCCAGGTCGTTCCCACTACACAGATTCATGCGCCAGGGCCTCCTGGAGATAATTCTCTCTGGTTTATTGCGCTATCTCTAATAGCACCCGGAATATCACCAGATATATATTGGATTTTTCCCTGACCCTGACAGCCCGGCTCCATGTGTCGGTAGTTTTCTCGGTCCCTGTTGGTCCGAGGTCGATCCCGCGGCACAGATTCGTGCGCCAGGGCCTCCTGCAGACAAGCACTTTGATTTATTGCGCTATCGCTAATAGCACCCGGGATATCACCAGATATATGCTGGATTTTTACGTGACCTTGGGCCACGGATACCGAAAATCGGTAATTTTCCCGGCCCCTGGTGGTCCGCGGTGGTTCCCGCTGCTCAGATTCATGCGCCAGGGCCTCCTGCAGACAATGCACTTTGATTTATCGCGCTATCTGTAATAGAATCCGAGACATCACCAGATATATGCTGGATTTTTACATGACCTTGGGCGACGGATACCGAAAATCTGTAATTTTCTCGACCCCTGGTGGTCCGAGGTCGTTCCTGCTGCACAGATTCATGCGCCAGGGCCTCCTGGAGATAATTCTCTCTGGTTTATTGCGCTATCTCTAATAGCACCCGAGATATCACCAGATATATATTGGATTTTTCCCTGACCCCGACAGTCCGGCCCCATGTGTCGGTGATTTTCTCATTCCCTGGTGATCCGAGGTCGTTCCCCCTGCACAGAATCATGCGGCAGGGCCTCCTGCAGACAATGCACTTTGATTTATTGCGCTATCTCTAATAGCACGCGAGATATCACCAGATATATATTGGATTTTACACTGACCCTTAGCATCCGGCCCCATGAGTCGGTGGTCTTCACGGCCCCTGGTGGTCCGATGTCGTTCCCACTGCACATATTCATGCGCCAGGGCCTCCTGCAGATAATTCACTTTGGTTTATGGCGCTATCTCTAATAGCACCCGAGATATCATCAGATATATGCTGGATTTTTACATTACCTTGGGTGACAGATACCGAAAATCGGTAATTTTCTCGGCCCCTGGTTGTCCGAGGTCGTTCCTGCTTCACAGATTCATGCGCCCGTGCTTCCTGCAGACAATGCACTATGAGTTATCGCGCTATCTGTATTAGCACCCGAGATATTACCAGATATATGCTGGATTTTTACATGACCTTGGGTGACGGATACGAAAATCTGTAATTTTCTCGGTACCTGGTGGTCCGAGGTCGATCCTGCTTGTCAAATTCATGCGCCAGGGCCTCCTGCAGACAATGCACTTTGATTTATCGCGCTATCTCTAATAGCACCCGAGATATCACCAGATATATATTGGATTTTTCCCTGACCCCGACAGTCCGGCCCCATGTGTCGGTGATTTTCTCATTCCCTGGTGATTCGAGGTCGTTCCCCCTGAACAGAATCATGCGGCAGGGCCTCCTGCAGACAATGCACTTTGATTTATGGCGCTATCTCTAATAGCACCCGAGATATCACCAGAAATATATTGGAATTTTACCTGACCCTTAGTATCCGGCGCCATGAGTCGGTGGTTTTCTCGGCCACTGGTTGTACGAGGTCGTTCCCGCTGCACCGATTCATTCGCCAGGGCTTCCTGCAGACAATGCACTTTTCTTTATCGCGCTATCTCTAATAGCACCCGAGATATCACCACATGCATGCTGGATTTTTACATGACCTTGGGCGACGGGTACCGAAAATCTGTAATTTTCTAGGCCCCTGGTGGTCCGCGGTCGTTCCTGCTGCACAGATTCATGCTCCAGGGCCTCCTGCAGGCAATGCACGTTGATATATCGCGCTATCTCTAATAGCACCCGAGATACCACCAGATATATACTGCATTTTTACATGACCCTGGGTGACGGATACCTTGAATCTGTAATTTTCTCGGCTCCTGGTGGTCGCAGGTCGTTCCCGCTGCACCGATTCATGCGCCAGGGCCTACTGCAGACAATGCACTTTCGTTTGTTGCGCTATCTCTAATAGCACCTGAGATATCACCAGATATATGCTGGATTTTTACATGACCTTGGGCCACAGATACCGAAAATCTGTAATTTTCCCGGCCCCTGGTGTTCCGTGGACGTTCCCGCTGCACAGATTCATGAGCCAGGGCCTCCAGCAGACAATGCACTTTGATTTATCGCGCTATCTCTAATAGCACCCGAGATATCATCAGATGTATATTGGATTTTTCCCTGACCCTGAGTGTCCGCCCCATGAGACGGTGGTTTTCTCGGGCCATGGTGGTCCCAGGTCGTTCCCACTACACAGATTCATGCGCCAGGGCCTCCTGGAGATAATTCTCTCTGGTTTATTGCGCTATCTCTAATAGCACCCGGAATATCACCAGATATATATTGGATTTTTCCCTGACCCTGACAGCCCGGCTCCATGTGTCGGTGGTCTTCACGGCCCCTGGTGGTCCGATGTCGTTCCCACTGCACATATTCATGCGCCAGGGCCTCCTGCAGATAATTCACTTTGGTTTATGGCGCTATCTCTAATAGCACCCGAGATATCATCAGATATATGCTGGATTTTTACATTACCTTGGGTGACGGATACCGAAAATCGGTAATTTTCTCGGCCCCTGGTTGTCCGAGGTCGTTCCTGCTGCACAGATTCATGCGCCAGGGCTTCCTGCAGACAATGCACTTTGATTTATCGCGCTATCTGTATTAGCACCCGAGATATTACCAGATATATGCTGGATTTTTACATGACCTTGGGTGACGGATAAGAAAATCTGTAATTTTCTCGGTACCTGGTGGTCCGAGGTCGATCCTGCTTGTCAGATTCATGCGCCAGGGCCTCCTGCAGACAATGCACTTTGATTTATCGCGCTATCTCTAATAGCACCCGAGATATCATCAGATATATGCTGGATTTTTACATTACCTTGGGTGACGGATACCGAAAATCGGTCATTTTCTCGGCCCCTGGTTGTCCGAGGTCGTTCCTGCTGCACAGATTCATGCGCCCGTGCTTCCTGCAGACAATGCACTTTGATGTATCGCGCTATCTGTATTAGCACCCGAGATATTACCAGATATATGCTGGATTTTTACATGACCTTGGGTGACGTATACGAAAATCTGTAATTTTCTCGGTACCTGGTGGTCCGAGGTCGATCCTGCTTGTCAGATTCATGCGCCAGGGCCTCCTGCAGACAATGCACTTTGATTTATCGCGCTATCTCTAATAGCACCCGAGATATCACCAGATATATATTGGATTTTTCCCTGACCCCGACAGTCCGGCCCCATGTGTCGGTGATTTTCTCATTCCCTGGTGATTCGAGGTCGTTCCCCCTGCACAGAATCATGCGGCAGGGCCTCCTGCAGACAATGCACTTTGATTTATTGCGCTATCTCTAATAGCACGCGAGATATCGCCAGATATATATTGGATTTTACACTGACCCTTAGTATCCGGCCCCATGAGTCCGTGGTCTTCACGGCCCCTGGTGGTCCGATGTCGTTCCCACTGCACATATTCATGCGCCAGGGCCTCCTGCAGATAATTCACTTTGGTTTATGGCGCTATCTCTAATAGCACCCGAGATATCATCAGATATATGCTGGATTTTTACATTACCTTGGGTGACGGATACCGAAAATCGGTAATTTTCTCGGCCCCTGGTTGTCCGAGGTCGTTCCTGCTGCACAGATTCATGCGCCCGTGCTTCCTGCAGACAATGCACTATGAGTTATCGCGCTATCTGTATTAGCACCCGAGATATTACCAGATATATGCTGGATTTTTACATGACCTTGGGTGACGGATACGAAAATCTGTAATTTTCTCGGTACCTGGTGGTCCGAGGTCGATCCCGCTGCTCAGATTCATGCACCAGGGCCTCCTGCAGACAATGCACTTTGATTTATCGCGCTATCTGTAATAGCACCCGAGATATCACCAGATATATAATGTATTTTTCCCTGTTCCGGAGTGTCCGGTCCCATGTGGCGGTGGTTTTCTCGGCCCCTGGTGGGCCGAGGCTGTTCCCGCTGCACAGATTCATGCACCAGGGCCTCCTGCAGACAATGCACTTTTATTTATCGCGCTATCTCTAATAGCACCCTAGATACCATCTGATACATCCAGGATTTTTACATGACCTTGGGTGTCCGGCCCCATGTGTCGGTGGTTTTCTCGGCCCCTGGTGATCCGATGTCGTTCCCGCTGCACAGATTCATTCGCCAGTGCCTCCTACAGACAATGCACTTTGATTTATTGCGCCATCTCTAATAGCACCGGAGATATCACCAGATATATATTGGATTTTTCCCTGACCCTGACAGCCCGGCCACATGAGACGGTGATTTTCTCTGCCCCTGGTGGTCGGAGGTCGTTCCCGCTGCACACATTCATGCGCCAGGGCCTCCTGCAGACATTGCACTTTGATTTATGGCGCTATCTCTAATAGCACCCGAGATATCACCAGATATATACTGGATTTTTCCCTGACCCTGACAGTCCGGCCCCATTTATCGTTGATTTTCTCGGTCCCTGGTGGTCCGAGGTCGATCCCGCTGCACAGATTCAAGCGCCAGTGCCTCCTGCAAACAATGCACTTTGATTTATCGCGCTTTCTCTAATAGCACGCGAGATATCACCAGATATATATTGGATTTTACACTGACCCTTAGTATCCGGCCCCATGAGTCGGTGGTCTTCACGGCCCCTGGTGGTCCGATGTCGTTCCCACTGCACATATTCATGCGCCAGGGCCTCCTGCAGATAATTCACTTTGGTTTATGGCGCTATCTCTAATAGCACCCGAGATATCATCAGATATATGCTGGATTTTTACATTACCTTGGGTGACGGATACCGAAAATCTGTAATTTTCTCGGTACCTGGTGGTCCGAGGTCGATCCTGCTTGTCAGATTCATGCGCCAGGGCCTCCTGCAGACAATGCACTTTGATTTATCGCGCTATCTCTAATAGCACCCGAGATATCACCAGATATATATTGGATTTTTCCCTGACCCCGACAGTCCGGCCCCATGTGTCGGTGATTTTCTCATTCCCTGGTGATTCGAGGTCGTTCCCCCTGAACAGAATCATGCGGCAGGGCCTCCTGCAGACAATGCACTTTGATTTATTGCGCTATCTCTAATAGCACGCGAGATATCGTCAGATATATATTGGATTTTACACTGACCCTTAGTATCCGGCCCCATGAGTCGGTGGTCTTCACGGCCCCTGGTGGTCCGATGTCGTTCCCACTGCACATATTCATGCGCCAGGGCCTCCTGCAGATAATTCACTTTGGTTTATGGCGCTATCTCTAATAGCACCTGAGATATCATCAGATATATGCTGGATTTTTACATGACCATGGGTGACGGATACGAAAATCTGTAATTTTCTCGGTACCTGGTGGTCCGAGGTCGATCCTGCTCGTCAGATTCATGCGCCAGGGCCTCCTGCAGACAATGCACTTTGATTTATCGCGCTATCTCTAATAGCACCCGAGATATCACCAGATATATATTGGATTTATACCGGACCCTGACAGTCGGGCCCCATGTGTCGGTGATTTTCTCGGCCCCTGGTGGTCCGAGGTAGTTCCTGCTGCACCGATTCATTCGCCAGTGCCTCCTACAGACAATGCACTTTGATTTATTGCGCCATCTCTAATAGCACCGGAGATATCACCAGATATATATTGGATTTTTCCCTGACCCTGACAGCCCGGCCACATGAGACGATGATTTTCTCTGCCCCTGGTGGTCGGAGGTCGTTCCCGCTGCACACATTCTGCGCCAGGGCCTCCTGCAGACATTGCACTTTGATTTATTGCGCTATCTCTAATAGCACCCGAGATATCACCTGATATATATTGGATTTTTCCCTGACCCTGACAGTCCGGCCCCATAAGACGGTGATTTTCTCGGCCCCTGGTGGTCCGAGGTCGATCCTGCTGCACAAATTCATGCGACAGGCCCTCCTGCAGACAATGCACTTTGATTTATCGCGCTATCTCTAATAGCACCCGAGATATCACCAGAAATATATTGGAATTTTACCTGACCCTTAGTATCCGGCGCCATGAGTCGGTGGTTTTCTCGGCCACTGGTTGTACGAGGTCGTTCCCGCTGCACCGATTCATTCGCCAGGGCTTCCTGCAGACAATGCACTTTTCTTTATCGCGCTATCTCTAATAGCACCCGAGATATCACCACATGCATGCTGGATTTTTACATGACCTTGGGCGACGGGTACCGAAAATCTGTAATTTTCTAGGCCCCTGGTGGTCCGCGGTCGTTCCTGCTGCACAGATTCATGCTCCAGGGCCTCCTGCAGGCAATGCACGTTGATATATCGCGCTATCTGTAATAGCACCCGAGATACCACCAGATATATACTGCATTTTTACATGACCCTGGGTGACGGATACCTTGAATCTGTAATTTTCTCGGCTCCTGGTGGTCGCAGGTCGTTCCCGCTGCACCGATTCATGCGCCAGGGCCTCCTGCAGACAATGCACTTTCGTTTGTTGCGCTATCTCTAATAGCACCTGAGATATCACCAGATGTATGCTGGATTTTTACATGACCTTGGGCCACAGATACCGAAAATCTGTAATTTTCCCGGCCCCTGGTGTTCCGTGGACGTTCCCGCTGCACAGATTCATGAGCCAGGGCCTCCAGCAGACAATGCACTTTGATTTATCGCGCTATCTCTAATAGCACCCGAGATATCATCAGATGTATATTGGATTTTTCCCTGACCCTGAGTGTCCGCCCCATGTGCCGGTGGTTTTGTCGGCTCCTGGAGGTCCGAGGTCGTTCCCGCTGCACAGATTCATGCGTCAGGGCCTCCTGCAGACAATGCACTTTGATTTATTGCGCTATCTTTAATAGAACCCGAGATATCACCAGATATATGCTGGATTTTTACATGACCTTGGGTGTCCGGCCCCATGTGTCGGCGGTTTTCTCGGCCCCTGGTGGTCCGAGGTCGTTCCCTGTGAACAGATTCATGCGCCAGGGCTTCCTGCAGATAGTGCACTTTGATTTATCGCGCTATCTGTATTAGCACCCGAGATATCACCAGACATATGGCGGATTTTGAAATGACCCTTAGTGTCCGGCCCTATGGACGGTTGTTTTCTCGGCCCCTGGTGGTCCGCGGTAGTTCCCGATGCACAGATTCATGCGCCAGGGCCTGCCAAAGACAATGCACTTTGATCTATCTCGCTATCTCTAATAGCACCCGTAGTATCACCAGATATATATTGGATTTTTCCCTGACCCTGAGTTTCCGGCCCTATGAGACGGTTGTTTTCTCGGCCCCTGGTGATCCGAGGTCGTTCCCGATGCACAGATTCATGCGCCAGGGCCTGCTACAGACAATGCACTTTGACTTATCGCGCTATCTCTAATAACACAGGAGATATCTCCAGATATATATTGGATTTTTCCCTGACCCTCAGTGTCTGGCCCCGTGAGTCGGTGGTTTTCTCGGCCCCTGGTTTTCCGGAGTTATTCCCGCTGCAAAGATTCATGCGCCGGGGCCTCCTGCAGACAATGCACTTTGATTTATAGCGCTATCTCTAATAGCACAGGAGATATCTCCAGATATATATTGGATTTTTCCCTGACCCTCAGTGTCTGGCCCCGTGAGTCGGTGGTTTTTGTCGGCCCCTGGTTTTCCGGAGTTATTCCCGCTGCAAAGATTCATGCGCCGGGGCCTCCTGCAGACAATGCACTTTGATTTATAGCGCTATCTCTAATAGCACAGGAGATATCACCAGATATATATTGGATTCTTCCCTGACCCTAAGTGTACGGCCCCATGAGGCGGTGGTTTTCTCGGCCCCAGGTGGTCCGAGGTCGTTCCCGCTGCACAGATTCATACGCCAGGGTCTCCTGCAGACCATGGACGTTGCTTTATAGCCCTATCTCTATTAGCACAAGAGATATCTCCAGATATATGCTGGATTTTTACCTGACCTTGGGTGACGGATACCGAAAATCTGTAATTTTCTCGGCCCCTGGTAGTCCGAGGTCGTTCCTGCTGCAGAGATTCATGCGCCAGAGCCTCCTGCAGACGATGCACTTTGATTCATTGCGCTATCTGTATTAGCACCCGAGATATCGCCAGATATATGCTCGATTTTTGCATGACCTTGGGTGACGGATACCGAAAATCTGTAATTTTCTCCGCCCCTGGTGGTCCGAATCGTTCCTGCTGCACAGATTCATGCGCCACGGCCTCCTGCAGAAAATGCACTTTGATTTAACCTTAATAGAACCCGCGATATCACCAAATATATGCTGGATTTTTCCATGGCCCTGAGTGTCCGCCCCCATGAGTCGGTGGTTTTCTGGGCCACTGGAGGCCCGATGTCGTTCCTGCGGCACAGATTCATGCGCCAGGTTCTCCTGCAGACAATGCACTTTGATTTATCGCGCTATCTGAAATAGCACCCCAGATATCATCAGATATATATTGGATATTTCCCTGACCCCGTGTGACCGGCCAAAAGTATACGAAAATATATAAAACTAAGGAAAATTATTTGAAACTATATAATACTGTATAATACAACGTAAAACTATATAAACCTATATAAACTATATAAAACTGTATATCACTGTATAAAACTGTACAAAAGGGTATAAAACTATATAAAACTACATAATACTGTATAATATAATATAAAACTATATAAACCTATATAAAACTATATAAAACAGTATAACACTGTATAAAACTATACAAAACGGAATAAAACTATATAAAACTATATAAAACTGCATAATACTATATAAAACTATATAAAATTATTTAAAACTATATAAAACTATATAAAACTATATAATACTATATAAAACTATATAAAACTATATAATACAATATAAAACTATATAAAACTATATAATACTATATAAAACTATATAAAACTATACAAAACTATATCAAACTGTGTAAACTGTATAAAACTTTATAAACTATATAAAACTATATAAAACAACATAAAATTATATTGAACATTATAAACCTATATACAACAATATAAAACTATAAAAAATAATACAAAACTAAAAAAAACTATATAAAACTAGATAAAACAATATAAAACTATATAAAACTATATAAACCTATATAAAACTGTATAAAACTGTACTAAACTATACAAAACTACATAAAACAACGTAAAACTATATAAAACTTTATAAAAGTACATAAAACTATATAAAACGAATGAAACTATATGAAACTATATAAAACTATATGAAACCATATAAAACTATATAAAACTATATAAAACTATATAAAACTATACAAAACTATATAAAAGTATATAAAAGTATTTAAAAGTATAGAAAACTATATGAAATGAACGAAACTATATAAAACAATATAAATCTATATAAAACTGTTTAAACCTATCTAAAACTATATTTATATAGTTTTGTGTAGTTTTAAATAATCCTCCTTAGTTTTATATAGTTTTATATAGTTTCATATAGTTTTGTACACATTTATATAGTTTTACAGAGTTTTATATAGTTTTATTCAGGTTTATATATTTTATATAATTTTATATTGTTTTTTATAGTTTTATATAGTTATACACAGTTTTATATAGTTTTATATTGTTTTATATAGTTTTATGTAGTATTATATAATTTTATACACTTTTATATAGTTTTACAGAGTATTATATAGTTTAATTCAGCTTTATATATTTTATGTAGTTTTATATAGTTTTATATGGTTTTAGATAGTTTTAATAGTTTTATATAGTTATACACAGTTTTATATAGTTTTCTATAGTTTTATATAGATTTACATAGTTTTAAGCAGTTTTATATAGTTTTATATAGTTTTATATAGTTTTATATAGTATTATATTGTTTTACATAGTTTTATATTTTTTTATATAGTTTTGTGTTTTCTTTTAGTTTTATATAGTTTTATATAGTTTTATATTGTTTTATATAGATTTACATAGTTTTACTCAGTTTTATATAGTATTATATAGGTTTATATAGTTTTACATAGTTTTATATAGATTTATATAGTTTTATATAGTTTTATATAGTTTTATATAGTTTTATATAGTTTTATGTAGTTTTATATAGTTTTATACACATTTATATAGTTTTATATGGTTTTATTAGTATTATATAGTTTTATATAGTTTTACACAGTTTTATATAGTTTTATATAGATGTATGTAGTTTTATATAGTTTTATACACTTTTATATAGTTTTATATAGTTTCGTATTTTTTTTAGTTTTATATAATTATATAGTTTTATATAGTTTTATATAGTTTTATTTAGCTTTATATAGTTTTATATAGTATTATATAGTTTCATATAGTTGTATATAGTTTTATACAGTTTTATATAGGTTTATATAGTTTTGTATTTTTTTTAGTTATGGATAGTTATACAATTTTATATGGTTTTATATAGTTTTATTCAGCTTTATATAGTATCATATAGTTTTTTTATAATTTCATCTGGTTTTATATAGTTTAATATAGTTTTATATAGTTATATAGTTTTATATAGTTTTATATAGTTTTATATAGTTTTATATAGTTTTAGATACTTTTAGATAGTTTTACATAGTTATATAGTTTTATATAGTTTTATTAGCTTCTTCAGATTTATACAGGTTTATATAGTTTTATATAGGTTTATATAGGTTTATATATTTTATATAGTTTTCTATAGTTTTATTTAGCTTTATATAGTATTATATAGTTTTACATAGTTTTATATAGTTTTATATAGTTTTATATAGTTTTATATAGCTATATAGCTATATAGTTTTATATAGTTTTATATAGTTTTAGATTACTTTTAGATAGTTTTATATAGTTATATACTTTTATATAGTTTTAAATAGTTTTCTATAGTTTTATATAGATTTACATAGTTTTACACAGTTTTATATAGTTTTATATAGTTCTATATAGTATTATATTGTTTTACATAGTTTTACATTTTTTTATATAGTTTTGTGTTTTCTACTAGTTTTATATAGATTTAAATGGTATTATATACTTGTAAGTAGTTTTAAATAGTTTTAGATAGTTTTACTGTTTTTATATTGTTTTACACAGTCTTGTATAGTTTTATATAGTTTAATAGTTTTACATAGTTTTATATAGTTTAATAGTTTTACATAGTTTTATATAGTATCATAGAGTTTTTTTATAATTTTATGTAGTTTTATATAGTTTAATATTGTTTTATATAGTTATATAGTTTTATATAGTTTTATATAGTTTTATTAGCTTCATCAGATTTATACAGGTTTATACAGTTTTATATAGTTTTATTAGCTTCATCAGATTTATACAGGTTTTTATAGTTTTATATAGTTTTATTAGCTTCATCAGATTTATACAGGTTTATATAGTTCTATATAGGTTTATATAGGTTCATATATTTTATATAGTTATATATAGTTTTATCTAGCTTTACATAGTATTATACAGTTTTACATAGTTTTATATAGTTTTATATAATTTTATATAGTTTTATACACTTTTATATAGTTTTATACAGTTTTATTAGCTTCATTAGTTTTATACAGTTTTATATAGTTTTATATAGATTTATATACTTTTATATAGTTTTATACAATTTTATATAGTTTTATTTAGCTTTATATAGTATTATATAGTTTTATATAGTTTTATATCGATTTACATAGTTTGACACAGATTTTTATAGTTTTATATAGTATTATATTGTTTTATATAGTTTTATATTTTTTTATATAGTTTTGTATTTTCATTTAGTTTTATATAGTTTTATATAGTTTTATATAGTTTTAAATAGATTTATATAGTTTTATATAGTTTTATATGGTTTTATATAGTTTTATATAGTTTTATATAGTTTTATATAGTTTTGTATAGTTTTAGATACTTTTTGATAGTTTTACGTAGTTATATAGTTTTATATAGTTTTTAAATAGTTTTCTATAGTTTTATACAGATTTACATAGTTTCACACAGTATTATATAGTATCATATAGTTTTATATAGTTTTATATAGTTTTGTATAGTTTTAGGTACTTTTTGATAGTTTTACGTAGTTATATAGTTTTATATAGTTTTAAATAGTTTTCTATAGTTTTATACAGATTTACATAGTTTTCCACAGTATTATATAGTATCATATAGTTTTATATAGTTTTATATAGTTTTATGTAATTTTATATAGCTTTATACACATTTATATAGTTTTATATAGGTTTATATAGTTTTATATAGTTTTATATAGTTTTATATAGTTTTATATAGTTTTATATAGTTTTATATAATCTTACATAGTTTTATCGTTTTACACAGTTTTATATAGTTTCATATAGTTTTATATAGTTTTATATAGTTTTGTATAGTTTTATATAGGTTTATATACTTTTGTTAGCTTCATTAATTTTATACAGTTTTATATAGTTTTATATAGGTTTATATAGTTTTATATAGTTTTATATAGTTTTATATAGTTTTATATAGCTTTATATAGTTTTATTTAGCTTTATATAATATTATATAGTTTTATATAGTTTTATATAGTTTTATATAGTTTTATATAGTTTTATACACTTTTATATAGTTTTATACACTTTTATATAGTTTTATATAGTCTTGTATTTTTTTTAGTTTTATATAATTATATAATTTTATATAGTTTTATATATTTTTATTTAGCTTTATATAGTGTTATATAGTTTTATATAGTTTTATATAGTTTTATATAGTTTTATTTAGCTTTATATGGTATTATATAGTTTTATATAGTTTTATATAGTTTTATATAGTTTTATAATATAGTGTTATATTGTTTTATATAGTTTTATATTTTTTTATATAGTTCTGTATTTTCTTTTAGTTTTATATAGTTTTATATAGTTCTATATTGTATTACATAGTTTTACATACTTTTATATAGTTTTATATAGTTTTATATATTTCTATTAACTTTATATAGTTTTATATAGTTTTATATAGTTTTATATAGTTTTATATAGTTTTTATATAGTTTTATATAGTTTTATAGTTTTACATAGTTATATATGGTTTTATATAGTTTTATATAGTTTTATATAGTTTTATACAGTTTTATATAGTTTTATATAGTTTTATAGTTTTATATAGTTTTATATAGTTTTATATAGGTTTATATAGTTGTATTAGCTTCATTAGTTTTATACAGTTTTATATAGTTTTATATGCGTTTATATAGTTTTATATAGTTATATATAGTTTTATATAGCTTTATATAGTTTTATTTAGTTTTATTAGTTTTATATAGTTTTATTTAGCTTTATATTGTATTATATAGTTTTATATAGTTTTATATAGTTTAATATAGTTTTATACACATTTATATAGTTTTATATAGATTTGTATTTTTTTTAGTTTTATATAATTATATCGTTTTATATAGTTTTATATAGATCTATTTAGCTTTATATAGTATTATATAGTTTTATATAGTTTCATATAGTTTTATATTGTTTTATATATTTTTGTATTTTTTTTAGTTTTACATAGTTATATAGTTTTATATAGTTTTATATAGTTTTATATAGTTTCATATAGTTTTAGATACTTTTAGCTAGTTTTACATAGTTATATAGTTTTATATAGTTGTAAATAGTTTTCCATTGTTTTATATAGATTTACATAGTTTTACACAGTTTTATATAATTTTATATAGTTTTATTTAGCTTTATATAGTATTATATAGTTTTATATAGTTTTATATCGATTTACATAGTTTTACACAGTTTTATATAGTTTTATATAGTATTATATTGTTTTATATAGTTTTATATTTTTTTATATAGTTTTGTATTTTCTTTTAGTTTTATATAGTTTTATATAGTTTTATATAGTTTTATAAAGTATTATATTGTATTATATAGTTTTACATAGTTTTATATAGTATTATACAGTTTTGTATTTTTTTATATAGTTTTATATAGTTTTATATAGTTTTATATATTTGTATTAGTTTAATATAGTTATATATAGTATTATATAGTTTTATATACTTATATATAGTTTTATATAATTTTATATAGTTTTATTTAGCTTTATATAGTATTATATAGTTTTATATAGTTTTATATCGATTTACATAGTTTTACACAGTTTTATATAGTTTTATTTAGTATTATATTGTTTTATATAGTTTTATATTTTTTTATATAGTTTTGTATTTTCTTTTAGTTTTATATAGTTTTATATAGTTTTATATAGTTTTATATAGTTTTATATAGTTTTATAAAGTATTATATTGTATTATATAGTTTTACATAGTTTTATATAGATTTATTTAGATTTATATAGTTTTATATAGTTTTATATAGTTTCATATAGTTTTATGTAGTTGTAGATAGTTTTATTAGTTTTATATAGTTTTACACAGTTTTATATAGTTTTATATAGTTTTACACAGTTTTATATAGTTTTATATAGTATTATATAGTTTTATATCGTTTTATATAGTTTTATATTTTTTTATATACTTTTATATAGGTTTATATAGTTCTACATAGTTTTATATAGTTTTATATAGTTTTATATTGTATTATATAGTTTTGTATTTTCTTTTAGTTTTATATAGTTTTATATAGTTTTATATAGTTTTATATTGTATTATATAGTTTTACATAGTTTTATATAGATTTATATAGTTCTATATAGTTTGATATTGTTTTATATAGTTTTATGTAATTTTATAAAATTTTATACACATTTATATAGTTTTATATAGTTTTATATCGATTTACATAGTTTTACACAGTTTTATATAGTTTTATATAGTATTACATTGTTTTATATAGTTTTATATTTTTTTATATAGTTTTGTATTTTCTATTAGTTTTATATAGTTCTGTATAGTTTTATATAGTTTTATATAGTTTTATATAGTTTTATATAGTTTTATATAGTTTTATATAATCTTACATAGTTTTATCGTTTTACACAGTTTTATATAGTTTCATATAGTTTTATATAGTTTTATATAGTTTTGTATAGTTTTATATAGGTTTATATACTTTTGTTAGCTTCATTAATTTTATACAGTTTTATATAGTTTTATATAGGTTTATATAGTTTTATATAGTTTTATATAGTTTTATATAGTTTTATATAGCTTTATGTAGTTTTATTTAGCTTTATATAGTATTATATAGTTTTATATAGTTTTATATAGTTTTATATAGTTTTATTTAGCTTTATATAGTATTATATAGTTTTATACAGATTTATATAGTTTGATATAGTTTTATATAGTTTTTTACACTTTCATATAGCTTTATATAGTTTTGTATTTTTTTTAGTTTTATATAGTTATATAGTTTTATATAGTTTTATATAGTTTTATATAGTTTTATATAGTTTTATATAGTTTTATATAGTTTTATATAGTTTTATATAGTTTTATATAGTTTTGTATAGTTTAATAGTTTTACATAGTTTTATAAAGTTTAATAGTTTTACATTGTTTTATACACCATGATGTAGTTTTTTTACAGTTTTATATAGTTTTATATAGTTTAATGTAGTTTTATATAGCTTTATATAGTTTTATATAGTTTTATATAGTTTTATTTAGCTTTATATTGTATTATATAGTTTTATATAGTTTTATATAGTTTTATACACATTTATATAGTTTTATATAGATTTGTATTTTTTTTAGTTTTATATAATTATATCGTTTTATATAGTTTTATATAGATTTATTTCGCTTTATATAGTATTATATAGTTTTATATAGTTTTATATAGTTTTATATTGTTTTATATATTTTTGTATTTTTTTTAGTTTTACATAGTTATATAGTTTTATATAGTTTTATATAGTTTTATACAGTTTTATATGCGTTTATATAGTTTTATATAGTTATATATAGTTTTATATAGCTTTATATAGTTTTATTTAGCTTTATATAGTATTATATAGTTATATATAGTTTTATATAGTTTTATATAATTTTATATAGCTTTATATAGTTTTATATAGTTTTATATAGTTTTATTTAGCTCTATATAGTAGTATATAGTTTTATACAGATTTATATAGTTTGATATAGTTTTATATAGTTTTTTGCACTTTTATATAGTTATATATAGTTTTGTATTTTTTTTAGCTTTATATAGTTATATAGTTTTATATAGTTTTATATAGCTTTATAGTTTTACATAGTTTTATATAGTTTTATATAGATTTATATATTTTTATATAGTTTTATATAGTTTTATATAGTTTTATATATTTGTATTAGTTTAATATAGTTTTATATAGTATTATATAGTTTTATATACTTATATATAGTTTTATATAATTTTATATAGTTTTATTTAGCTTTATATAGTATTATATAGTTTTATATAGTTTTATATCGATTTACATAGTTTTACACAGTTTTATATAGTTTTATTTAGTATTATATTGTTTTATATAGTTTTATATCGATTTACAAAGTTTTACACAGTTTTATATAGTTTTATTTAGTATTATATTGTTTTATATAGTTTTATATTTTTTTATATAGCTTTGTATTTTCTTTTAGTTTTATATAGTTTTATATAGTTTTATATAGTTTTATATAGTTTTATATAGTTTTATAAAGTATTATATTGTATTATATAGTTTCATATAGTTTTATGTAGTTGTAGATAGTTTTATTAGTTTTATATAGTTTTACACAGTTTTATATAGTTTTATATAGTTTTACACAGTTTTATATAGTTTTATATAGTATTATATAGTTTTATATCGTTTTATATAGTTTTATATTTTTTTATATACTTTTATATAGGTTTATATAGTTCTACATAGTTTTATATAGTTTTATATAGTTTTATATTGTATTATATAGTTTTGTATTTTCTTTTAGTTTTATATAGTTTTATATAGTTTTATATAGTTTTATATTGTATTATATAGTTTTACATAGTTTTATATAGATTTATATAGTTCTATATAGTTTGATATTGTTTTATATAGTTTTATGTAATTTTATAAAATTTTATACACATTTATATAGTTTTATATAGTTTTATATCGATTTACATAGTTTTACACAGTTTTATATAGTTTTATATAGTATTACATTGTTTTATATAGTTTTATATTTTTTTATATAGTTTTGTATTTTCTATTAGTTTTAAATAGTTCTGTATAGTTTTATATAGTTTTATATAGTTTTATATAGTTTTATATAGTTTTATATAGTTTTATATAATCTTACATAGTTTTATCGTTTTACACAGTTTTATATAGTTTCATATAGTTTTATATAGTTTTATATAGTTTTGTATAGTTTTATATAGGTTTATATACTTTTGTTAGCTTCATTAATTTTATACAGTTTTATATAGTTTTATATAGGTTTATATAGTTTTATATAGTTTTATATAGTTTTATATAGTTTTATATAGCTTTATGTAGTTTTATTTAGCTTTATATAGTATTATATAGTTTTATATAGTTTTATATAGTTTTATATAGTTTTATTTAGCTTTATATAGTATTATATAGTTTTATACAGATTTATATAGTTTGATATAGTTTTATATAGTTTTTTACACTTTCATATAGCTTTATATAGTTTTGTATTTTTTTTAGTTTTATATAGTTATATAGTTTTATATAGTTTTATATAGTTTTATATAGTTTTATATAGTTTTATATAGTTTTATATAGTTTTATATAGTTTTATATAGTTTTATATAGTTTTATATAGTTTTATATAGTTTTATATAGTTTTATATAGTTTTATATAGTTTTATATAGTTTTGTATAGTTTAATAGTTTTACATAGTTTTATAAAGTTTAATAGTTTTACATTGTTTTATACACCATGATGTAGTTTTTTTACAGTTTTATATAGTTTTATATAGTTTAATGTAGTTTTATATAGCTTTATATAGTTTTATATAGTTTTATATAGTTTTATTTAGCTTTATATTGTATTATATAGTTTTATATAGTTTTATATAGTTTTATACACATTTATATAGTTTTATATAGATTTGTATTTTTTTTAGTTTTATATAATTATATCGTTTTATATAGTTTTATATAGATTTATTTCGCTTTATATAGTATTATATAGTTTTATATAGTTTTATATAGTTTTATATTGTTTTATATATTTTTGTATTTTTTTTAGTTTTACATAGTTATATAGTTTTATATAGTTTTATATAGTTTTATACAGTTTTATATGCGTTTATATAGTTTTATATAGTTATATATAGTTTTATATAGCTTTATATAGTTTTATTTAGCTTTATATAGTATTATATAGTTATATATAGTTTTATATAGTTTTATATAATTTTATATAGCTTTATATAGTTTTATATAGTTTTATATAGTTTTATTTAGCTCTATATAGTAGTATATAGTTTTATACAGATTTATATAGTTTGATATAGTTTTATATAGTTTTTTGCACTTTTATATAGTTATATATAGTTTTGTATTTTTTTTAGCTTTATATAGTTATATAGTTTTATATAGTTTTATATAGCTTTATAGTTTTACATAGTTTTATATAGTTTTATATAGATTTATATATTTTTATATAGTTTTATATAGTTTTATATAGTTTTATATATTTGTATTAGTTTAATATAGTTTTATATAGTATTATATAGTTTTATATACTTATATATAGTTTTATATAATTTTATATAGTTTTATTTAGCTTTATATAGTATTATATAGTTTTATATAGTTTTATATCGATTTACATAGTTTTACACAGTTTTATATAGTTTTATTTAGTATTATATTGTTTTATATAGTTTTATATCGATTTACAAAGTTTTACACAGTTTTATATAGTTTTATTTAGTATTATATTGTTTTATATAGTTTTATATTTTTTTATATAGCTTTGTATTTTCTTTTAGTTTTATATAGTTTTATATAGTTTTATATAGTTTTATATAGTTTTATATTGTTTTATATATTTTTGTATTTTTTTTAGTTTTACATAGTTATATAGTTTTATATAGTTTTATATAGTTTTATACAGTTTTATATGCGTTTATATAGTTTTATATAGTTATATATAGTTTTATATAGCTTTATATACTTTTATTTAGCTTTATATAGTATTATATAGTTATATATAGTTTTATATAGTTTTATATAATTTTATATAGCTTTATATAGTTTTATATAGTTTTATATAGTATTATTTAGCTCTATATAGTAGTATATAGTTTTATACAGATTTATATAGTTTGATATAGTTTTATATAGTTTTTTGCACTTTTATATAGTTTTATATAGTTTTGTATTTTTTTTAGCTTTATATAGTTATATAGTTTTATATAGTTTTATATAGTATTATATAGTTTTATATACTTATATATAGTTTTATATAATTTTATATAGTTTTATTTAGCTTTATATAGTATTATATAGTTTTATATAGTTTTATATCGATTTACATAGTTTTACACAGTTTTATATAGTTTTATTTAGTATTATATTGTTTTATATAGTTTTATATCGATTTACAAAGTTTTACACAGTTTTATATAGTTTTATTTAGTATTATATTGTTTTATATAGTTTTATATTTTTTTATATAGCTTTGTATTTTCTTTTAGTTTTATATAGTTTTATATACTTATATATAGTTTTATATAATTTTATACAGTTTTATTTAGCTTTATATAGTATTATATAGTTTTATATAGTTTTATATCGATTTACATAGTTTTACACAGTTTTATATAGTTTTATTTAGTATTATATTGTTTTATATAGTTTTATATTTTTTTATATTGTTTTGTATTTTCTTTTAGTTTTATATAGTTTTATATCGTTTTATATTGTATTATATAGTTTTACATAGTTTTATATACATTTATTGAGTTTTATACAGTTTTATATAGTTTTATATAGTTTTACATAGTTTTATATAGTTTTATATAGTTTTATATAGTTTTATATAGTTTTGTATAGTTTTATATAGTTTTATATAGGTTTATATACTATTATATTGATTTATATAGCTTTATATTTTTTTACATAGTTTTATATTGTTTTATATAGTTTTATATAGTTTTATACACTGTTATATAATTTTATATAGTTTTGTATTTTTTTAGTTTTATATAGTTATATAGATTTATATAGTTTTACATAGTTTTATTTAGATTTATATAGTATTATATAGTTTTATATAGTTTTATATTGTTTTATATAGGTTTGTATTTTTTTTAGTTTTATATAGTTATATAGTTTTATATAGTTTTATAAAGTTTTATATAGTTTTAGATACTTTTAGATAGTTTTATATAGTTATTTAGTTTTATATAGTTTTAAATAGTTTTCTGTAATTTTATATAGATTTACGTAGTTTTACACAGTTTTATATAGTTTTATTTAGTATTATATTGTTTTATATAGTTTTATATTTTTTTATATAGTTTTGTATTTTCTTTTAGTTTTATATAGTTTTATATAGTTTTATATAGTTTTATATAGTTTTATATAGTTTTATATTGTATTATATAGTTTTACATAGTTTTATATAGATTTATATAGTTCTATATAGTTTGATATAGTTTTATATAGTTTTATGTAATTTTATATAATTTTATACACATTTATATAGTTTTATATAGTTTTATTTAGCTTTATATAGTACTATATAGTTTTATATAGTTTTATATAGTTTTATATAGTTTTATATAGTGTTATATTGTTTTATATAGTTTTATATTTTTTTATATAGTTCTGTATTTTATTTCAGTTTTATATAGTTTTATATAGTTCTATATTGTATTATATAGTTTTGCGTACTTTTATATAGTTTTATATAGTTTTATATATTTCTATTAATTTTATATAGTTTTATATAGTTTTATATAGTTTTATATAGTTTTATATAGTTTAATATAGTTTTATATAGTTTTATATCGATTTACATAGTTTTACACAGTTTTATATAGTTTTATTTAGTATTATATTGTTTTATATAGTTTTATATCGATTTACAAAGTTTTACACAGTTTTATATAGTTTTATTTAGTATTATATTGTTTTATATAGTTTTATATTTTTTATATAGCTTTGTATTTTCTTTTAGTTTTATATAGTTTTATATACTTATATATAGTTTTATATAATTTTATACAGTTTTATTTAGCTTTATATAGTATTATATAGTTTTATATAGTTTTATATCGATTTACATAGTTTTACACAGTTTTATATAGTTTTATTTAGTATTATATTGTTTTATATAGTTTTATATTTTTTTATATAGCTTTGTATTTTCTTTTAGTTTTATATAGTTTTATATAGATTTATATAGTTTTATATTGTTTTATACAGTATTATATGGTTTTATATAGTTTTATATAGTTTAATAGTTTTACATAGTTTTATAAAGTTTAATTGTTTTACATAGTTTTATATACCATGATATAGTTTTTTTACAGTTTTATATAGTTTTATATAGTTTAATATAGTTTTATATAGTTTTATATAGTTTTATATAGTTTTATATAGTTTTATATAGTTTTATACACTGTTATATAATTTTATATAGATTTGTATTTTTTTTAGCTTTATATAGTTATATAGATTTATATAGTTTTACATAGTTTTATTTAGCTTTATATAGTATTATATAGTTTTGTATTTTTTTATATAGTTTTGTATTGTCTTTCAGTTTTATATAGTTTTATATAGATTTATATAGTTTTATATCGATTTACATAGTTTTACACAGATTTATATAGTTTTATATAGTATTATATTATTTTATATAGTTTTATATTTTTTTATATTGTTTTGTATTTTCTTTTAGTTTTATATAGTTTTATATCGTTTTATATTGTATTATATAGTTTTACATAGTTTTATATACATTTATTGAGTTTTATACAGTTTTATATAGTTTTATATAGTTTTACATAGTTTTATATAGTTTTATATAGTTTTATATAGTTTTATATAGTTTTGTATAGTTTTATATAGTTTTATATAGGTTTATATACTATTATATTGATTTATATAGCTTTATATTTTTTTACATAGTTTTATATTGTTTTATATAGTTTTATATAGTTTTATACACTGTTATATAATTTTATATAGTTTTGTATTTTTTTTAGTTTTATATAGTTATATAGATTTATATAGTTTTACATAGTTTTATTTAGATTTATATAGTATTATATAGTTTTATATAGTTTTATATTGTTTTATATAGGTTTGTATTTTTTTTAGTTTTATATAGTTATATAGTTTTATATAGTTTTATAAAGTTTTATATAGTTTTAGATACTTTTAGATAGTTTTATATAGTTATTTAGTTTTATATAGTTTTAAATAGTTTTCTGTAATTTTATATAGATTTACGTAGTTTTACACAGTTTTATATAGTTTTATTTAGTATTATATTGTTTTATATAGTTTTATATTTTTTTATATAGTTTTGTATTTTCTTTTAGTTTTATATAGTTTTATATAGTTTTATATAGTTTTATATAGTTTTATATAGTTTTATATTGTATTATATAGTTTTACATAGTTTTATATAGATTTATATAGTTCTATATAGTTTGATATAGTTTTATATAGTTTTATGTAATTTTATATAATTTTATACACATTTATATAGTTTTATATAGTTTTATTTAGCTTTATATAGTACTATATAGTTTTATATAGTTTTATATAGTTTTATATAGTTTTATATAGTGTTATATTGTTTTATATAGTTTTATATTTTTTTATATAGTTCTGTATTTTATTTCAGTTTTATATAGTTTTATATAGTTCTATATTGTATTGTATAGTTTTGCGTACTTTTATATAGTTTTATATAGTTTTATATATTTCTATTAATTTTATATAGTTTTATATAGTTTTATATAGTTTTATATAGTTTTATATAGTTTAATATAGTTTTATATAGTTTTATAGTTTTACATAGTTTTATATGGTTTTATATAGTTTTATATAGTTTTATATAGTTTTATATAGTTTTTTACAGTTTTATATAGTTTTATATGCGTTTATATAGTTTTATATAGTTATATATAGTTTTATATAGCTATATATAGTTTTATTTAGCTTTATATAGTATTATATAGTTATATATAGTTTTATATAGTTTTATATAGTTTTATATAGCTTTATATAGTTTTATATAGTTTTATATAGTTTTATTTAGATTTATATTGTATTGTATAGTTTTATATAGTTTTATATAGTTTTATATAGTTTTATACACATTTATATAGTTTTATATAGGTTTGTATTTTTTTTAGTTTTATATAATTATATCGTTTTATATAGTTTTATATAGATTTATTTAGCTTTATATAGTATTATATAGTTTTATATAGTTTGATATAGTTTTATATTGTTTTATATATTTTTGTATTTTTTTTTTATTTTTACATAGTTATATAGTTTTATATAGTTTTATATAGTTTTATATAGATTTATATAGTTTTATATAGTTTTATACAGTATTATATGGTTTTATATAGTTTTATATAGTTTAATAGTTTTACATAGTTTTATAAAGTTTAATTGTTTTACATAGTTTTATATACCATGATATAGTTTTTTTACAGTTTTATATAGTTTAATATAGTTTTATATAGTTTTACATAGTTTTATATAGTTTTATAAAGATTTATATACTTTTATATAGTTTTATATAGTTTTATATAGTTTTATATATTTGTATTAGTTTTATATAGTTTTATATAGTATTATATAGTTTTATATACTTTTATATAGTTTTATATAATGTTATATAGTTTTATTTAGATTTATATAGTATTATATAGTTTTATATAGTTTTATATCGATTTACATAGTTTTACACAGTTTTATATAGTTTTATATAGTATTATATTGTTTTATATAGTTTTATATAGTTTTATAAAGTATTATATTGTATTATATAGTTTTACATAGTTTTATATAGATTTATTTAGTTTTATATAGTTTTATATAGTTTTATATAGTTTTATATAGTTTTATATAGTTTTATATAGTTTTATATAGTATTACATTGATTTATATAGTTTTATATTTTTTTACATAGTTTTATATTGTTTTATATAGTTTTATATAGTTTTATACACTGTTATATAATTTTATATAGATCTTATTTTTTTTAGTTTTATATAGTTTTATATAGATTTATATAGTTTTATATAGTTTTATATATTTGTATTAGTTTTATATAATTTTATATAGTATTATATAGTTTTATATAGTTTTGTATCGATTTACATAGTTTTACACAGATTAATATAGTTTTATATAGTATTATATTATTTTATATAGTTTCATATTTTTTTATATTGTTTTGTATTTTCTTTTAGTTTTATATAGATTTACATAGTTTTATAGTTTTACATAGTTTTATATAGTTTTATATAGTTTTATATAGTTTTATATAGTTTTGTATAGTTTTATATAGTTTTATATAGGTTTATATACTTTTGTTAGCTTCATTAATTTTATACAGTTTTATATAGTTTTATATTGTTTTATATAGTTTTATATAGTTTTATATAGTTTAATAGTTTTACATAGTTTTATAAAGTTTAATAGTTTTACATAGTTTTATAAACCATGATGTAGTTTTTTTACAGTTTTATATAGTTTTATATAGTTTAATATAGTTTTATATAGTTTTATATAGTTTTATATAGTTTTATATAGTTTGATATAGTTTTATATAGTTTTATATAATTTTACATAGTTTTATCGTTTTACATAGTTTTATACAGTTTCATATAGTTTTATATAGTTTTATATAGTTTTATTTAGCTTTATATAGTATTAAATAGTTTTATACAGATTTATATAGTTTGATATAGTTTTATATAGTTTTTTACACTTTTATATAGTTTTATATAGTTTTGTATTTTTTTTAGTTTTATATAGTTATATAGTTTTATACAGTTTTATATGGCTTTATAGTTTTACATAGTTTTATATAGTTTTATATAGATTTATATACTTTTATATAGTTTTATATAGTTTTATATAGTTTTATATATTTGTATTAGTTTTATATAGTTTTATATAGTATTATATAGTTTTATATACTTATATATAGTTTTATATAATTTTATATAGTTTTATTTAGCTTTATATAGTATTATATAGTTTTATATAGTTTTATATCGATTTACATAGTTTTACACAGTTTTATATAGTTTTATTTAGTATTATATTGTTTTATATAGTTTTATATTTTTTTATATAGTTTTGTATTTTCTTTCAGTTTTATATAGTTTTATATAGATTTATATAGTTTTATAAAGTATTATATTGTATTATATAGTTTTACATAGTTTTATATAGTATTATATAGTTTTGTATTTTCTTTTAGTTTTATATAGTTTTATATAGTTTTATATAGTTTTATATTGTATTATATAGTTTTACATAGTTTTATATAGATTTATATAGTTCTATATAGTTTGATATAGTTTTATATAGTTTTATGTAATTTTATATAATTTTATACACATTTATATAGTTTTATATAGTTTTATTTAGCTTTATATAGTATTATATAGTTTTATATAGTTTTATATCGATTTACATAGTTTTACACAGTTTTATATAGTTTTATATAGTATTACATTGTTTTATATAATTTTATATTTTTTTATATAGTTTTGTATTTTCTATTAGTTTTATATAGTTCTGTATAGTTTGATATTGTTTTATATAGTTTTATATTGTATTATATAGTTTTACATAGTTTTAAATAGATTTATATAGTTTTATATAGTTTTATATAGTTCTATATAGTTTTACATAGTTTTATATAGTTTTATATAGTTTTATGTAATTTTATATAGCTTTATACACATTTATATAGTTTTATATAGGTTTATATAGTTTTATATAGTTTTATATAGTTTTATATACCTTTATATAGTTTTATTTATATTTATATAGTATTATATAGTTTTATATAGTTTTATATCGATTTACATAGTTTTACACAGTTTTATATAGTTTTATATAGTATTATATTGTTTTATATAGTTTTATATAGTTTTATAAAGTATTATATTGTATTATATAGTTTTACATAGTTTTATATAGATTTATTTAGTTTTATTTAGCTTCATATAGTATTATATAGTTTTATATAGTTTTATT